>NW_025766427.1:25000-41185 GCF_003918875.1 Haliotis rubra
TTTTGTGTTTTTCAGGTAACCCCTTGGCTTATACAGCACAAAACTCTAAGGAGTGGGCGCTCCCGAGTTAATGTGGTTTTCAGCCGCAACTTTTGACAAGCAAAAGGACGCAGTTTGGCAAGGAGGCCCCGCCATCCCGCGATTTATCAGGTGACCCCAGTGAATTAAAGTCCAGGACCTTAATCTGGACAGTCCCTGCTTCGAAAGTATCCCCACAGACACACGCTGGAAGGCGGTGAAAGAAGGAATAGCCTGGTTGCTCAACTAGTTTAACGTTCAGTACCAATCTCCTAACTTACCAAAGGTGAGAAAGGACTTAGAGCAGAACGCTTTGAAACCATACAGGTAATCGGGATCAACACTTCACTGGCGTGATTGCTCAAAGAGTAGAGGTCAGTAAGCGGAATGTCAACCTTCTCTACATGTAGTACAGGACTTGCCTCATAGTCTTCTGAGCCGACGTCAAGAGGCCTAGGAGTTCCTGCCATTGACGGAGCATCCTGGCTTGCGCTAGAGCTAGGGAGACCAACCGCTGTATCTGCAGAAACGATCCCTCGGGACAAACATTCTGTTGACCTGTGTGTCGAAAACAGCTCCGATGAATTGAAGTCGGCACATTGGGACTAGTTCCGATTTCTGCAGATTGATTAACCATCCTAATTGGCAAAGAAGCTGTATCGCAAACTGCATGTGACGAACCAGAAGGGCATGATCGTTCTGTGCCTGAATGCAGTCGTCGATGTAGGCTTCGAACACTGTCCTCTTGCGATGAAGAAAACTGGTGATAGGCTTCGTTACCCGTGTAAACAGCCCGCGGGGCGAAGAAATTCCAAACTGGAGAACACGCCATTGATAGTGGATGTCCTCGAAGATGAACCGAAGAATTTGCGATCGCCAGGAATATCGGGATGTGGAGGTAGGCATCCTGAAGATCCAAACTGACCATGCAGTCTCCTGGCTTGATAATTGTCTTGAGGAGTGCCACCGATATCATGTGAAAATGAGGCGGGGCTGCAGAAATTTCTCGTTGAAAGTCTTCATGTTGAAGATTAATCTCAGTTTGTCCGAATCCTTCTTGGGCACCAGAAAGATTGGAGAATAGAACCCTGGATTGGTCGGGGCCGGACCCAGGGATTCGATCGCAAGTTTCTTGAGTAAAGTGTTTATCGTTGATCACAGAACAGCCGATTGTTGTTTGGGATACGTTCTGCGATCCGAGTATTGTGGCGGAGGTTTCCCGATGACTGGTAACTGGAATCCCTTGGTTAACATGGACAGGACGTAAGGGTCTCCCAAAATTGTCCAATTGGGAGCAAGTCAGCCTCCTACTGGGGAAATCTGAATGGGTGCGACTGGAGGTGGAAGTTCCCAGTGGCCTTTCAATGTCAACAAGTCATTGCCTATCACGTCTCTGTGAGGTGGGCTGGTCGGTAGTGGAAGTTGATCGTGGAGCAGTGGCAGTTCTTCGTTGGCGACTTCGATCGTCCTCTTCGTAGGAACCCCTCCCACGAAAAGAAGCCGTAGAACCCGGCGAAGGTCCGGATTAGTCGGGACATAGTGAGCTGGTCGTCGCTGTCTCATTGATTGCTCCACTTGTAGTTGCTGGAACCTCAACAATTCGACCGAGACTTGTAGATGGGCATCCTTCCCTACTCTTTTCGGCTACTTCCCTAATCGTCTCGTTGAACAGAGAATTGCCCGACCAGGGTGGGTGAAACAGGTCCGTTCTGAATCTGTCTTCCCAGGATGATAATTGTAACGGTCCTCTACGCCTCATAGCCGTGACACAGAAGAAGAAATGAGCCAAGAGATCTAGGATGGTTTGGAATTGTTCCTGCAACTCGGATGTGTGCTTGCTGATGGGCTGTAGCATGCGCGACAGACATGGCCACCGCTTCAGTAGTTGTCAACATTAAGTTCAATGGAGCCATAATCTTCCTTATGGACGCATCTAAATGTATCAGTTCACGGTCTTCGACCAGAAAGGGCGAATAATCTCTCTGTTTCGTCCCCAACAGCGTGATATCATCATCTACTGGAGGAGAGGCAATCATAGATGACAATCCATGTACATGAGCCAATGCCAAGTTGAAGCGAGGCGTAGCAAAACCATCTTTAATCTTCCTCAAACTAGCAAAAGCCTCATCCAGGGACGCAGTCAGCTGAGTGATGCACGGTCGGGGAAGGAACATGATAGAACCAAAGTCTCCAGTCTTCATATCAAAACTGGATAAAATGTCATCCTTCAGTACTACGCTGTAACGTGAGGTCATCAGCAATCCAGATAAGTAGCTGAGGTGAGTCAACAGCATCCACACTCACATCCGAAGGAGACATACTTCCTGAAGACATAGACGGCGTTGTTGAACGTAGAATCTCTTGCACAGGCACCGCTGGCGTAGTCGAAATCCCTGATGACTGAGTAACAGGAGATGACACTGGCTCCTGATGCCGTATACACGCCAACACAAACGCATCAAAGTCCATAGGTTGAGACGTTGCCCCTCAGACACTGGATTCCAGGAAACCCGGCAAAACAGATCTCGCCGTCCGAAACTGTAGCAGAAGGAACTGATGAAATTGGTAGCAGCCCCAGAGGGAAGATGAGGTATGTCACGCAGCTGCGGATGAACATACATCTGATTGAGTCACGCCCACATGAGATGATGGCACTTGTGTGGTAAACGCTGAAACCTGAGGGAAGCGTTGAACCATGAACCACTCGCAATAGGAATCCCTGGAGTGGCGTTGATCCAATAGCACACTATGAGTAAAGCTGGCAGAACCTCTGTGGTGCACATTGACTGTCCGTACTTGACGGGCCGAGGAAGCTGCCCAGCTAGGCTGAAATGGGAGAGTGAGTGAATGAAATTTTCAGTCTAGAGGGGTTGTACATTGTCAAAGGGATCAGGTGGGGCCTCTGCACCAGCCAAAAACAGCCAAGAGGGTCCAGGGAGGGCCAAGACATCATTGTGCATTTAAAGGTTTTCTGTGCACTTAAGGACTCCTATAGGAAACCTTAAGTGCAACAGAAAACCTTAAATGCACAATGGACCTTTTAAAAAGGCACAGCAAAAACAACATGCATTTCATTTCCTACCAGTCCCCTGGGGTGCTTGGGGCTGGATGAAGCCTCCTGGGCAGCTGGCAGAACCTCTGTGGTGCATTGACTGACTGTCCGCCTTGACGGGCCGAGGAAGCGGCCCAGCTAGGCTGAAATGGGAGAGAGAGTGAATGAATTTTCAGTCTAGAGGGGGCTGTACATGGTCAAAGGGATCAGGTGGGGGCCTCCTGCACCAGCCAAAACAGCCAAGAGGGTGCAGGGAGGGGGCCAAGACATTATTGTGCATTTAAGGTTTTCTGTGCACTTAAGGACTCCTATAGGGAAACCTTAAGTGCACAGAAAACCTTAAATGCACAATGGACCTTTTTAAAAAAGGCACAGCAAAAACAACATGCATTTCATTTCCTACCAGTCCCCTGGGGTGCTTGGGGCTGGATGAAGCTCTCCTGGGCAGCTGGCAGAACCTCTGTGGTGCACACTGACTGTCCGGCACTTGACGTGCGAGAGGAAGTGGCCAAGCTTGTGGGGCTGAAATGGGAGAGAGATTGAATGAAATTTTCAGTCTAGAGGGGGCTGTACATTGTCAAAGGGATCAGGTGGGGCCTCTGCACAAGCCAAAACAGCCAAGAGGGTGCAGGGAGGGGTTAAGATTATATTGTGGATGAGAAAGTTTTTCTGTGCACTTAAGGACTGCTATAGGAAACCTTAAGTGCACAGAAAACCTTAAATGCACAATGGACCTTTTAAAAAGGCACAGCAAAAACAACATGCATTTCATTTCCTACCAGTCCCCTGGGTGCTTGGGGCTGGATGAAGCTCTCCTGGGCAGCTGGCAGAACCTCTGTGGTGCACACTGACTGTCCCGCTTTGACGCCGAGGAAGTGGCCCAGCTAGGCTGAAATGGGAGAGAGTGAGTGAATGAAATTTTCAGTCTAGAGGGGGTTGTACATTGTCAAAGGGATCAGGTGGGGCCTCTGCACCAGCCAAAAACAGCCAAGAGGGTCCAGGGAGGGGTTAAGACATCATTGTGGATGAGAAGTTTTTGTGCACTTAAGGACTCCTATAGGAAACCTTAAGTGCACAGAAAACCTTTAATGCATAAATGGACCTTTTAAAAAAAGGCACAGCAAAACAACATGCATTTCATTTCCTACCAGTCCCCTGGGGTGCTTGGGGCTGGATGAAGCTCTCCTGGGCAGCTGGCAGAACCTCTGTGGTGCACACTGACTGTCCGGGCCTTGACGCTACGAGAAAGTGGCCCAGATAGGCTGAAATGGGAGAGAGAGTGAATGAAATTTTCAGTCTAGAGGGGGTTGTACATTGTCAAAGGGATCAGGTGGGGCCTCTGCACCAGCCAAAACAGCCAAGAGGGTGCAGGGAGGGGCTAAGATCATTGTGCATTTTAAGGTTTTCTGTGCACTTAAGGACTCCTATAGGAAACCTTAAGTGCACAGAAAACCTTTAAATGCACAATGGACCTTTTTAAAAAAGGCACAGCAAAACAACATGCATTTCTATTTCCTACCAGTCCCCTGGGGTGCTTGGGGCTGGATGAAGCTCTCCTGGGCAGCTGGCAGAACCTCTGTGGTGCACACTGACTGTCCGCCCTTGACGCCGAGAAAGTGGCCCAGCTAGGCTGAAATGGGAGAGAGAGTGAATGAAATTTTCAGTCTAGAGGGGGTTGTACATTGTCAAAGGGATCAGGTGGGGCCTCTGCACCAGCCAAAAACAGCCAAGAGGGTCCAGGGAGGGGTTAAGATTAGTGGATTTAGCAAGCTCTGTGCATCTTAAGGACTCCTATAGGAAACCTTAAGTGCACAGAAAACCTTTAAATGCACAATGGACCTTTTAAAAAGGCACAGCAAAACAACATGCATTTCATTTCCTACCAGTCCCCTGGGGTGCTTGGGGCTGGATGAAGCTCTCTCCTGGGCAGCTGGCAGAACCTCTGTGGTGCACATTGACTGTCCGCTTTGACGGGCCGAGGAAGCGTGCCCAGCTAGGGCTGAAATGGAAGAGAGTGAGTGAATGAATTTTTCAGTCTAGAGGGGGTTGTACATGGTCAAAGGGATCAGGTGGGGCCTCTGCACCAGCCAAAAACAGCCAAGAGGGTCCAGGGAGGGGTTAAGACATCATTGTGCATTTATAGGTTTTCTGTGCACTTAAGGACTCCTATAGGAAACCTTAAGTGCACAGAAAAACTTAAATGCACAATGGACCTTTTAAAAAGGCACAGCAAAAACAACATGCATTTCATTTCCTAGCAGAGCCCTGGGGTGCTTTGGGCTGGATGAAGCTCTCCTGGGCAGCTGGCAGAACCTCTGTGGTGCACACTGACTGTCCGTACTTTGACGGGCCGAGGAAGTGGCCCAGCTAGGCTGAAATGGGATAGAGATTGAATGAATTTTCAGTCTAGAGGTTGTTGTACATGGTCAAAGGGATCAGGTGGGGCCTCTGCACCAGCCAAAACAGCCAAGAGGGTCCAGGGAGGGGCCAAGACATAGATATATTTAAAGTTTTCTGTGCACTTAAGGACTCCTATAGGAAACCTTAAGTGCACAGAGAAACCTTAAATGCACAATGGACCCTTTTTAAAAAGGCACAGCAAAACAACATGCATTTCATTTCCTACCAGTCCCCTGGGGTGCTTGGGCTGGATGAAGCTCTCCTGGGCAGCTGGCAGAACCTCTGTGGTGCACACTGACTGTCCGCCTTTGTGGCGCCGAGGAAGTGGGCCAAGCTAGGCTGAAATGGGAGAGAGAGTGAATGAAATTTTCAGTCTAGAGGGGGTTGTACATTGTCAAAGGGATCAGGTTGAAAGGGTGTTGAAAATGCCATGAAAATGATTTGATATTAATTACTTTAGAGGGAAGTTAAGTTGAAAATAATTGAGAGTGATTTTAACTGCCAATAAGGAAACTCAGTAAGACTTGCCAAAGTACCAAAACACCCTGGCAGTATGGTATCTTTGGAGGGATATACTTTGCCAGACATTTAAACTGGCGGAGGTGTTGACATGGTGTTGTTGTTTTTTATCCTTAATATATTTATCTGCACCTTTACACCAGAAACTAGTAATTTTACCATTTGGAGGGATTCCTCAGGTACTTCAGATACACTACCCAAATTCCAGAAATATTTGTTGCCATGCTAGGTTACCCTGGGATATAAATCTCAAATATTTGTTTCAAAGTTTGTAGTGCCCTGATAGCCATGGAAAGGTAGCTTTGGGTACTTTGGCCTGCCTGGGTAACCTTTCCTTCCTTCATAAGACGCCCTATTAGAGCTGACGCTATTGAAATACGTGGAGTTTAATTAGATCTGGCAATATGTACGTACATGTACATATGTATTGTATAAGTATTTAGTTGGTTGACAAGAGATGTTATTGTGTTTGGTTGGAGAGTTATGATAAGTCAGGACTGAGCAATGACAATATTGACATGTGAATGTTTCCATCGCAACGCTAGGTACCGTGGTTGTTCTCGGGGAGGCTTTCTCGCTTGAACTCCTTCACCGTGGGAAGTTGCGTCGCAAAACTTCAATACAGCACATTATATTGAATAAACAGCACGTATACTTCATGTTTACATATACCTCATATGCATATTGTAGCTGTCACATCGTATAAGGCAATAACAGACGAAGCAGCATAGGTCAACTCCCTCTACTAGTTCCGCGGAAGATACTGTGCCGTGTATGTGACGTAGTGACATAAGCTCCCCCACTCATGAATATTCATGATTTCTGTGCACTTAAGACCATTGTGCGTTTAAGGGCACAACATGCATTTTGAGTCGGGGTCATCTCAAATGTTGTATTTTTTTAACATCTTTAATCCTCGCAAAGACACGAGGGCCTGTGCCCTAGACCAGCAATCAGTCCGAGAATCAAGGTTATTAACAAAATCCAGGAGCCCACGAGACCTACGTGTTGCATAAAAGGGGGCGACACGCATTCTTGGTGTAAATAAATTAACTTTAAGGTTAATTTCTACCGGTTATATTTCATATATTTGTATTTCATAACAAAACGAACAAATGCAAAGCCTTGTTTTATTAAGAGATTAAAACATGTGTATATCAGAAAACACAAAACATTCAAAGTAAAAACGAACAAATGCAAAGCCTTGTTTTATTAAGAGATTAAAACATGTGTATATCAGAAAACACAAAACATTCAAAGTAGGATAATTAAAGGAGGCGATCATCCGTTTTACGGATGAAAAAAAAAACTAAAAAAAAGAATGTCTTTTACCCGTTCGACATAGTGTTGTGTGTGCTCGATCTCGTTCTGAATGTTTGCCCTCTTTAAAAAGCAAACAAGTTTTCTGAAGAGTTGTTCCCCTTTGATATCTAGATGGCGCACTTTTCAGTTACGCTATCCTGATTGGCTAATAGTGCTTCGTTTTGAACCAGCCGCGGATTGTGAAAATATAGATGGAAAAGTCATGATCCCTGAAAGAAAACCTTACCAGGTATGAATGAATCATAATTTGAAATATGCTGATAATTTATGTGATATCTGTATAAACTCTAACCCCGAAATGTAGCACTTTGAATGTGTTGATTGTTAGAAAACTGACGCATGCAAAAGAGAAGCGATTTTCAGGTAGTGGATGAGCTATGTGGATGAGCTTCATTCACGTTCTCATTGTTAACATTCTTATATGACAAGCAGACTCTTTTCGAATGTATAACCCTAATGTCTTAGGTGGTCAGTAATCCTTATGAATTTTTAATCTAAAATTTACCACGTTCGTATGATACAAGCATGATATGGATGTTATTCTGGTTTACAAATGAACTGTTGATTTCAGCTTACCATGAGACTTCCCACGAAAGGCACAAGCAAAGAATATACATTTAAATCAGTGAGTTGTGCACAGAATAACAATGATTATGTTTTCGTGTGCACACACTTGACGAATGTTGATTTTATAAACCCCAAAACTGATATATGAAGTTGAATATCTTCCGAATTATGACTATGCTTTTGTGTCGCTGTATTGTCAACAAAACAAAATGTCCTAATTCGTTAGTATGGTAAAAGCCATCATATACATCTGAAAGATTGATTTTCACATGTTCATGAAGACATAACTAGTATGTGAGTGTCAAATGTTCATTGGAAATTCAGCAAAATTCAATTTCTCATTGACTTTCAGGGGCGGTGGGGTAGTCAAGTGGTTAAAGCGTCACGGCGAAGGCTCGGGTTCGATTCCCCACATGGGTACAACTTGTGAAGCCCATTTCTGGTGTCCCCCGGTGTGAAATTGCTGGAATATTGCTAAAAACGGCGTAAAACCATACTCAGCCAGCATGGATTTTCACATTATTTAGGTCTGCACATTAAACCTCATATAGAATGGCATCTAAGATTTTTGTTAAACTAACAAGCTCATACCATGGGGCCCAGAAATCGCAGAGGTGAAAATGTCTATGGTGGTGTACTGAAGCAGTAGCCATTTTCTAAAGTATGTATGGAGTACCAATAAACATGGGTTAAAAGACAATAAGAATGCTGAAAGGGATGTTGTGACCAGATTAAAATTTTGCAAGCACAGTGTGTATAGCATATGTCATAATGTGTACTGGTATCAATAAACATGATAAATATTTGTTCAACTTCATCTCATAATTGACATAACACTGTTTTTCTGTAGTGTTGGGCTGGTATATCATATATTGTATGTAAACATGATATTGAAAATACGTAAATATTACCCCTGATTGTTGTCATGTGCCAATTTTAAAGAAAATGCATGTAGACAGCATAGATCACTCTGCAAATGTTGTCATTATGCTTGTACTATTAATCACTGTTGGTACTTCATTATCTGAATGATATTATCAATACCAGCATGACCGCTGTAATCTAAATCATGACAAGGTTTCGACGCCAGCAGGTCGTAGACAGTAATCTTGGTCATATTGTTATACATTTGATGCATATATCATGTATATGCCAGCTTTGACTGTAGGAATGGCTAAACAGATCGATAATCAGAAAATATACTCAATGGGAGAAGGCAGATTCTGAATTATGTTCAGAAAGCTGTTTATGTTAGTAGTGGAAGCATTACAGTCGGCAGTACTTTTGCTCACTTGACCAGTGATTCTAAATGTATTCATTTCTTTCTGTGTGTTCTATATTGATAGCCAGCCCTATTTGACTGTATTCTGTACATCATGGTACAGTAGTCAGCTCAAACTACTGAACTTTTGGTCAAAGCACCTTAACAACCCAGATAGAAGGAAGCATGTCTAACATTCCATGAGAGACAGTTTACACTAATATTCCTAACACTTTGTTTACCATGTTTCCCTTGGAAATGTTTGCATTTAAATTTGTAGAAACATTTTTAGTGGGGGCATTGGGGTAGCCTTAGGGGTTTTATCCAATATCAATGGTGTGGGTTCGATTTCCCCTCATGAACATAATATGAAGTCCATTCCTGGTGTCCCTCTTCGTAATATTGCAGGAAAATTGCTAAGAGTGGTGTTAAACTCTTTCAGTGCTTCCTGTTAATTGATTGTATGAATCCATGTTGTATGTTATGGGATATGCTAATGCGATAGTATGAACACTGAAGCGAAACACCATGTTTTGTAGTGTTTACAAAAATCAGGTTCCATGTAAATGTGACACTTGTCTGCATGTCCCTAATTTCCTCACAACTTTTATACAATTTTCATCATCTCTCAGTAACAAATGATCAGGATATAATGAACCGAAACATGTCAGGTGTGAAAACAAACACTTTCCTCTGAGACCATACTCTTTTGAAAATATGAACAAACCAAATATTTTCATTTGACCAAACATGTTTCATACATTAGTATTATCTATCAGGAGACTCAATCTTCAGTTTGTTGCATAAATGGGCTCAGAAAAGAGTCAGATTATTGTGAATAAGCATCCCATGATAATTGTTGTAGGACTAGGAATTTAGAATTGATGATTAGATACTGATAATAATTTGGATAAATAAATAAAACATCCATGTTAAAGTTCCGCTGGATACCATGACTGACTCAATATTATCCACAACAGTGGTGGTTATTTGCCTGTCTCACTTATGACTTAGACAAGTTACATGTTGAAGACTTTAGAGACATGTAATTAGGCCAAACAAACAAAATGTTGTGGTTCCTATTACACCGCTTTAAAATTTAGTGTAGGTGGGTAGGATTTTTTACTCACATTTTTTTAGAAGTAAAGTACAAACTTTTATCAATGTATAATTGTTTATTCAATCAAGTTTTAGGCCACCATGTCGACTTTCTCTATCAGAATGACCGATGTCTGTCGGTGCCGTGAATAAACAATGGTATCTGAAAGCTTATTTCATTCATACCACTTTAAAAAATTAGGGTCGGCACCAGAATTCTAGGGTCGGTCGGGTAATCTGAACCACAATATTTTTTTAGGCCTTACACATTCTCTTTTGATTACTGTTTCAAATTTTTGTTGCTAGCCCAAAGTTGTATTTTTGCAGGATTATCATGATTATGATCAGCAGTAAGCATCACTATCAGTAGATTTTAGTCTTAATGTATGAATCAGAATAAGGTGATTGAACTGTACCTGAATATATCTCAGGACCACAAGATGTTTGACAGCTGAAAATGAACTGGTTAATTTGTAACTAAATTCAGGTGTTTTTTTGGACAGACTCGGAGGTCGACATTTGGAGTTTGAAGTCCTAGATACATCATGAAATGTTGATCACTTGTTTCGCGGGCCATGATTTCAGATGAAGCCCAAGTTATCTCGGTGGCCACATTTGATGACCTGCCTGCGAATGCAAGGGTGCTCAGAGATGGATGTGAACAAGGTGAGGTCCGCCTGACAGGCTATTATGGTTATTCCATGTTGCACTGTATTATTTTAATGGGTTTTTTTTCATGTTTTGGAAGAGAGGGTTGGGGAGCAAAATATGTCATGGAGAAATCACTCACATCGGGTTGATCGAATGTCTGGAATTAGTTACTACTTAGTAGTTTCTTCATCACAAGTTTTATGATTCTGAGGAAGAATCAACAAGCCCCACAGACCTGAGTTGATTTTCCTTTGAAATCATCAAATTCTAGTGTTGTCTCAAACTTAAACCTTGTTATGATTGATATATTAATTCTTATTAATTTGTTTGCTATGTAATCGGGTATAATATAGCTGCTGTTCAGCATTCAGTTGTATTAGTATTTTCATATTAGTTCATCACCGCGTGAAGATCTGGGTTAGAATTCGATCTTCAGTAACCCATGCTTGTCGAAAAGGAGACTAACAGGATAGTCAGGCCCGCTGACTTGGTTGTCACGCGGTCATCGGTCCCCAGTTATGCGTAGATCGATGCTCATGCTGATGATCACTGGATTGTATGGTCCAGACTCGAATATTTACAGACCACCGCCATGTGGTTGGAATATTGCTGAGTGTGGCGTAAAACTAAACTCACTCATGTTAGTTCATGATAATATGTGTATGTTTAAAGGGGAAGTGTAATAATTAATAAATCACATTTATTCTTATGTGAATCAAAGTGAACTATTTTAATTAGTTAATACCAATGTTTGAAAATATACACTCATTTTTCTTACAATGTAAGTATAACCCTCAAAATAAGTGCTGAAATGTTATGCCAATATGAGGTATTTGTTTGTCGAGGTAAACAGGCCAGAGTTACCGCCTTTGATTATGACGTAATTGGTGCCACTTTGATTTTAAACTGGTCTCCTGTCTGGCCCCAAATCCAAAGATAATAATACTGATATTAATCACGGAATTTTTGGTGAAAATAATGCAAGAAGCATAAGAACTGAAAAATGTAAGCAGCATGACGGATTGATCGCGGTGTATTTTCATTCATAACCTCGCCAATGAAAATACCAAATATGTATAACAATGTTAACGTCCGTCAGATGACATCACTATCGGAAGCGACTTTTTCAAAATGGCGCGGTTCACTGACACGAAAGTACCGGAGTTTTCGGAAGGAAATTTTCGTTGTTTCAAGCAACGATATGCATAAATGTGACATGTAAGTAGTCCAAAACCTCTGCCAGTCTGCTGGTTGTTATTTTCTTTTGTTTTCATTGTGACCAAGGGAAATAGTCAGAAATTAAGAGAAGTACCGCCATCAAGCAGCGTGAGTTTGCGGGCCAGTTATGGAAGCCATGCTTCAAAAACTATAATATATTGTGATGAATCTAGAAAATCATTGGAATACACCTGTTTTATTTAACTATAAACACTACGATACCTTTCCCATGCATGTTCTAAAACTAATGAGCAATTGTATGCAACAAGTAGGCTTAACGGATACACAGTGTAACATCTGAGATTGGCTTTGTATACATTTCAAACAAGTATTCTTTCACAGCTGCATCTCATATCCTCGATATATTTCGTTAGATTTTACTGAAACACTTTGTATCGGGTGATGTGTCCATTTGTCAGTTTATTTTTGAACTGTATGAGGAATTTCAGGGCATCATGTAAGGAAGATGGTGTTGAATTTTATGGATCTAAACATAACCGACTACATATATGTGACTTGATTTTTATAAACACTATGTAATATGACTGAAAATTCACTTTGAGGTTTGCGATTTTCCAAAACATTCTCAGCGATTCTCGGTTCATTGATAATGTTTCAGAACGAAAGCATTGGTGATTCGATCATACAACAACAAACATACCGCTGATCACAATGATCACGCTCTTTTCTTTTAGATTCAATTGTCCCAGTAAAATTTGACATTTGAATTAAGACATACCATAAATTACGCAAAACGCTGTGAATGGTGATTTAGTAATGTGTCAAAACTGGCGAGATTTTACTTTATGCATGTAATTTTCAGTAAATTTTATCTACAATGAGCGGATGATATCATAGAAAACGAATTTCAAATAGTGTTCAAAACTGCAAATTGCATTTATCTGGCGTTGATGCATTTGGATATGTACTCATCGATATCAAAGTGAATTAGGTGGAAGAGGAGTGACATATCGCACGCATTTATGTAAGAACTTTAGTAAGAAACGAGAATGCCGCACATTCAACGATGGCAAGCAAGATATAGTGCATATAATATACGCTTTAGGTTTCATGAAAAGAGATACTGTTGGAAAGGCTTAACCGACCTCAGGTTGAATATGTTATACAATTTGGTTACGTGGTAACACATTTAGTACAATGTATACGCTTTTTTCAAACTGCAACGCCATTACAGTGTATAACTGACCACATAGCCAGCTGACGGCCAGGCAACAGGTGGATTAAAACAGTAGCCTGCGATCGGAGACACAAGAACCACACCTATACCTGCACCACGTGAAATGGGTCTAATAAGGTCTGACGACGCCATTCGCTTATCATTTGGGCACCAATGACGCCATTTCCAAGGGACATAAGCCATGGTGTGTTTATTGTGGACATAGAACTCTTGGTAAATGTTCAAAATATGAATTGATATAACACAAATAATAAATCAGTTACTTCTGATATATGTATGCGGGTTTGGATATAAAAACGAATTTGATAAATACTTTTTATGAAGAAAAGTGCAAGACAAAAGGTTAATTTTCGTGTACACTTGCCCTTTAAATAGATGTTACTGATATTAATACTACAATATAAAAAATTATAATGCTGCAATGAAATGATACTGTTACCATATAAAGATGGATAAAAGCCTGAATGCTATAAATTAAATACTGCGACATTAAAATAGTGAAACAGTAGTGTCTGTACCCCCCTCACATTTAAGCTGCGTAGTTGTGGGTGCGACACTGATGTTGTTTTGCAAAGAAGCCGCCCCTCCACATTGTTCCACTGAGTTTGCAGGGAGGTCGCCTTTGAGGCAGGTGTGGTCCATATGTTGTGTTGTCACAGAAGTGGCAAACCTGTTTTCCCATAACGTGTCTCTTGAAAGGAAAAACTGAATTGCAATGTCTGAAATGTATGTTCTGGGTAGTGTGGTTTTGCTAGTGGTTGGTGTTTCCAAGGTTACTGTGATCTGATATTTACACCTATCTGTCACAACCCAAGGTGAGATGATATCACTGTTTGGATCTTTACCATGTGACACAGGGTCCCCATCAACCAGAGATGCCAACCCGACAAAGCCAAATTCATTCTGACTCTTTTTCAAAATATAACAAAGATATAGTCTTACTTACTGGAGGGCTAGGATCAGTTTTGACTATAAATAATAATAATAATTAGATTAATATAACACCTTATTTACAGACATCTCAAATTGTTTACACAAGAAAGAAACCGAAGTTGAGTAGGCTGCCTGATAAACTCCACGCACTATGTATTGTATTCACTTTACAATCACAAACACTGCTGCCGAAAGTACTGCAAACCGGTTTCAGTTGCATAAGGATCGCCATGTGTAATGGCATTGAAACGTTTTGTTCCTTGAGTACATCTTAAGGAGCTCAGATTCCTAATTGCACCAATTTGGGGTTGGCATCTCTGCATCAACACGTTTTGGAAAATGTCTGTAGCTGGCCATAGACAACTTCGTAGTTTGAACATCAAAGTGTTGATAACAACATTAATAATTAGTGTGATTGAATAACAAGCTTTCCCAATGAATGTTTTCTTTCATAAAGTAATCATAATAGTGACCATACTTCTGAGTTCAATATTAATGTATTATACAGACATTCATTAAAGGTCACATGCAACCCAAAAATCAAACATAATTAAAGCACAATTATCACTTCTTCATGACATATAATATGCATTGCTGATTATAAAAAAACAAATAAACAAAATTATAAAGCATTATAATCGCAAATCAAAAAGTGCAATATTTTGTACTTGGGTTTTACCTCCCTCAAAACGAAGCAGCTGGTATACCGAACCCCAGTCAGAGGGGTGGGTGTGCACTCAAGTGTAACGGCTGGTTCATTTGCAGATGCCCTCACAGCTCATTTGTGTGTATATATAGATATGTTGGGTTTTGTAAATACATGCTCATTTTTGTGTATAACATTTTGCAATCAACAGACATCATAACATGTCATGTGTTCAAGTATCACACCTGCCTGTCTGTGTAATTACATAATGTGACAGAGACCGAACTCGGGCCATAAATCAATGCGCTTTTGTTTATGGTGCATAGCCTGATTGGTGTTAAGTTCAAATTGCATGTGGTCAGTGATCGAAAGAGTTGTGTATTGAATATTGTCATTAGCAGACAGGCAGGCAGACACACAGGTGTCAATAAAACAAGACATTGAGTTTAGTCTGTGACAACGACATATCTGTATCACAGTTAGAAATTCTGTCAACGCTTAAATAATAACATTGCTTTTAAGCATCGAACTGAGAAAGTGACTCCGGTAAGAAGAACGTGTGGTGAAATAGACAAATGAAATTATATAAACAGTTTATTTACTGTCATAACAAATAAAAGCTAGCTGGCCTGTGAGATATCAACAAAACATTATGAAAATAGCTCACACCAAAGCCTTCACCGAGTATTCACCAGATAGCCCGGCCTAAGTTGCGCGAAAACCTATTTCACTGGGCGCACATGCTATGAGCGCAGCAGGCCCAGCTGTTGAAACCTCGTTTTCCTCAAATTTTCGGGAAATTAGTGAATCGCTTGAACTCCCGATTTCAAGGCTGGTTTTTCATCAACGCTATTTTCAACTTTATAACTTGAATTTGCATTTTGGATGATTTGTTTCGTAAGTCCATACCAAAGGTATCAGAATCTGCAAAGTTGTGTTTTACGTTGCATGTGACCTTTAAGTAATGGATATATTTGTATTATGACCATTTTAAACTTTTGTGTTCCACTTTCTTGTGTCAAATATTAAAATCAATTAATTCTGTACAATTTCATCTACGGTAATATACGGTAAAAATAATTTCTATATTTATGTTGTTGCATGTTTATAAATAACTTCAAAAAAGTTAGAACCAGTAGTATGACAATGTGTAATTATGTGTATTTTTCTGTAGAAGTGAATAATGTCCAGATGTGCAAGGTCTCAATGTGATTGTGCCGGACATGTCTTACTGGCAGCAAACTTAACACATATTAAGTAGTTACCTGAAACTGCATAGAAGTAGAAGGGTTCTTTTGTTT
>NW_025766428.1:0-41114 GCF_003918875.1 Haliotis rubra
ATATGCGTTGTATCCATATATTACAGACTATAGACCTGTGTGGTATGCTTGGTGTCCTGACATGAAGATTGTTTACAGTAGATGATATTTTGTGATACCATATGCGTGTATCCATATATTACAGACTATAGACCTGTGTGGTATGCTTGGTGTCCTGACATGAAGATTGTTTACAGTAGATGATATTTTTGTGATACCATATAAGCATGTATCCATATATTACAGACTATAGACCTGTGTGGTATGCTTGGTGTCCTGACATGAAGATTGTTTACAGTAGATGATATTTTTGTGACGGTATATGCATGTATCCATATATTACAGACTATAGACCTGTGTGGTATGCTTGGTGTCCTGACATGAAGATTGTTTACAGTAGATGATATTTTTGTGATGGGTATAAGCATGTATCCATATATTACAGACTATAGACCTGTGTGGTATGCTTGTTGTCCTGACATGAAGATTGTTTACAGTAGATGATATTTTGTGACGGTATATGCGTGTATCCATATATTACAGACTATAGACCTGTGTGGTATGCTTGTTGTCCTGACATGAAGATTGTTTACAGTAGATGATATTTTTGTGACGGTATATGCGTGTATCCATATATTACAGACTATAGACCTGTGTGGTATGCTTGGTGTCCTGACATGAAGATTGTTTACAGTAGATGATATTTTTGTGACGGTATATGCGTGTATCCATATATTACAGACTATAGACCTGTGTGGTATGCTTGGTGTCCTGACATGAAGATTGTTTACAGTAGATGATATTTTTGTGACGGTATATGCGTGTATCCATATATTACAGACTATAGACCTGTGTGGTATGCTTGGTGTCCTGACATGAAGATTGTTTACAGTAGATGATATTTTTGTGACGGTATATGCGTGTATCCATATATTACAGACTATAGACCTGTGTGGTATGCTTGGTGTCCTGACATGAAGATTGTTTACAGTAGATGATATTTTTGTGATACCATATGCGTGTATCCATATATTACAGACTATAGACCTGTGTGGTATGCTTGGTGTCCTGACATGAAGATTGTTTACAGTAGATGATATTTTTGTGACGGTATATGCGTGTATCCATATATTACAGACTATAGACCTGTGTGGTATGCTTGTTGTCCTGACATGAAGATTGTTTACAGTAGATGATATTTTTGTGACGGTATATGCATGTATCCATATATTACAGACTATAGACCTGTGTGGTATGCTTGGTGTCCTGACATGAAGATTGTTTACAGTAGATGATATTTTGTGATACCATATGCGTGTATCCATATATTACAGACTATAGACCTGTGTGGTATGCTTGGTGTCCTGACATGAAGATTGTTTACAGTAGATGATATTTTTGTGACGGTATATGCGTGTATCCATATATTACAGACTATAGACCTGTGTGGTATGCTTGGTGTCCTGACATGAAGATTGTTTACAGTAGATGATATTTTTGTGATACCATATGCGTGTATCCATATATTACAGACTATAGACCTGTGTGGTATGCTTGGTGTCCTGACATGAAGATTGTTTACAGTAGATGATATTTTTGTGACGGTATATGCGTGTATCCATATATTACAGACTATAGACCTGTGTGGTATGCTTGTTGTCCTGACATGAAGATTGTTTACAGTAGATGATATTTTGGTGACGGTATAAGCATGTATCCATATATTACAGACTATAGACCTGTGTGGTATGCTTGGTGTCCTGACATGAAGATTGTTTACAGTAGATGATATTTTGGTGACGGTATATGTATGTATCCATATATTACAGACTATAGACCTGTGTGGTATGCTTGGTGTCCTGACATGAAGATTGTTGACAGTAGATGATATTTATGTGATACCATATGCTTGTATCCATATATTACAGACTATAGACCTGTGTGGTATGCTTGTTGTCCTGACATGAAGATTGTTTACAGTAGATCATATTTATGTAATACCATATGCTTGTATCCATATATTACAGACTATCGACCTGTGTGGTATGCTTGGTGTCCTGACATGAAGATTGTTTACAGTAGATGATATTTTTGTGACGGTATATGCATGTATCCATATATTACAGACTATAGACCTGTGTGGTATGCTTGGTGTCCTGACATGAAGATTGTTTACAGTAGATGATATTTTGTGATACCATATGCGTGTATCCATATATTACAGACTATAGACCTGTGTGGTATGCTTGGTGTCCTGACATGAAGATTGTTTACAGTAGATGATATTTTGTGACGATATAAGCATGTATCCATATATTACAGACTATAGACCTGTGTGGTATGCTTGTTGTCCTGACATGAAGATTGTTTACAGTAGATGATATTTTTGTGACGGTATAAGCATGTATCCATATATTACAGACTATAGACCTGTGTGGTATGCTTGTTGTCCTGACATGAAGATTGTTTACAGTAGATGATATTTTGGTGACGGTATATGCGTGTATCCATATATTACAGACTATAGACCTGTGTGGTATGCTTGGTGTCCTGACATGAAGATTGTTTACAGTAGATGATATTTTTGTGACGATGGTATATGCGTGTATCCATATATTACAGACTATAGACCTGTGTGGTATGCTTGGTGTCCTGACATGAAGATTGTTTACAGTAGATGATATTTTTGTGACGGTATATGCGTGTATCCATATATTACAGACTATAGACCTGTGTGGTATGCTTGGTGTCCTGACATGAAGATTGTTTACAGTAGATGATATTTTTGTGACGGTATATGCATGTTATCCATATATTACAGACTATAGACCTGTGTGGTATGCTTGTTGTCCTGACATGAAGATTGTTTACAGTAGATGATATTTTTGTGATACCATATGCGTGTATCCATATATTACAGACTATAGACCTGTGTGGTATGCTTGGTGTCCTGACATGAAGATTGTTTACAGTAGATGATATTTTTGTGACGGTATAAGCATGTATCCATATATTACAGACTATAGACCTGTGTGGTATGCTTGTTGTCCTGACATGAAGATTGTTTACAGTAGATGATATTTTTGTGATACCATATGCGTGTATCCATATATTACAGACTATAGACCTGTGTGGTATGCTTGTTGTCCTGACATGAAGATTGTTTACAGTAGATGATATTTTGTGACGGTATATGCGTGTATCCATATATTACAGACTATAGACCTGTGTGGTATGCTTGTTGTCCTGACATGAAGATTGTTTACAGTAGATGATATATTTTGTGATACCATATGCGTGTATCCATATATTACAGACTATAGACCTGTGTGGTATGCTTGGTGTCCTGACATGAAGATTGTTTACAGTAGATGATATTTTGGTGACGGTATATGCATGTATCCATATATTACAGACTATAGACCTGTGTGGTATGCTTGGTGTCCTGACATGAAGATTGTTTACAGTAGATGATATTTTTGTGACGGTATAAGCATGTATCCATATATTACAGACTATAGACCTGTGTGGTATGCTTGGTGTCCTGACATGAAGATTGTTTACAGTAGATGATATTTTTGTGACGGTATATGCATGTATCCATATATTACAGACTATAGACCTGTGTGGTATGCTTGGTGTCCTGACATGAAGATTGTTTACAGTAGATGATATTTTGGTGACGGTATAAGCATGTATCCATATATTACAGACTATAGACCTGTGTGGTATGCTTGTTGTCCTGACATGAAGATTGTTTACAGTAGATGATATTTTGTGATACGGTATATGCGTGTATCCATATATTACAGACTATAGACCTGTGTGGTATGCTTGTTGTCCTGACATGAAGATTGTTTACAGTAGATGATATTTTGTGTGATACCATATGCGTGTATCCATATATTACAGACTATAGACCTGTGTGGTATGCTTGGTGTCCTGACATGAAGATTGTTTACAGTAGATGATATTTTTGTGACGGTATATGCATGTATCCATATATTACAGACTATAGACCTGTGTGGTATGCTTGTTGTCCTGACATGAAGATTGTTTACAGTAGATGATATTTTTGTGACGGTATATGCGTGTATCCATATATTACAGACTATAGACCTGTGTGGTATGCTTGGTGTCCTGACATGAAGATTGTTTACAGTAGATGATATTTTGGTGACGGTATATGCGTGTATCCATATATTACAGACTATAGACCTGTGTGGTATGCTTGGTGTCCTGACATGAAGATTGTTTACAGTAGATGATATTTTTTTGTGACGGTATATGCATGTATCCATATATTACAGACTATAGACCTGTGTGGTATGCTTGGTGTCCTGACATGAAGATTGTTTACAGTAGATGATATATTTTTGTGACGGTATAAGCGTGTATCCATATATTACAGACTATAGACCTGTGTGGTATGCTTGGTGTCCTGACATGAAGATTGTTTACAGTAGATGATATTTTTGTGACGGTATATGCGTGTATCCATATATTACAGACTATAGACCTGTGTGGTATGCTTGGTGTCCTGACATGAAGATTGTTTACAGTAGATGATATTTTTGTGACGGTATATGCGTGTATCCATATATTACAGACTATAGACCTGTGTGGTATGCTTGGTGTCCTGACATGAAGATTGTTTACAGTAGATGATATTTTGTGATACCATATGCGTGTATCCATATATTACAGACTATAGACCTGTGTGGTATGCTTGGTGTCCTGACATGAAGATTGTTTACAGTAGATGATATTTTTGTGACGGTATATGCGTGTATCCATATATTACAGACTATAGACCTGTGTGGTATGCTTGGTGTCCTGACATGAAGATTGTTTACAGTAGATGATATTTTTGTGACGGTATATGCGTGTATCCATATATTACAGACTATAGACCTGTGTGGTATGCTTGGTGTCCTGACATGAAGATTGTTTACAGTAGATGATATTTTTGTGACGGTATATGCGTGTATCCATATATTACAGACTATAGACCTGTGTGGTATGCTTGGTGTCCTGACATGAAGATTGTTTACAGTAGATGATATTTTTGTGACGGTATATGCGTGTATCCATATATTACAGACTATAGACCTGTGTGGTATGCTTGGTGTCCTGACATGAAGATTGTTTACAGTAGATGATATTTTGTGATACCATATGCGTGTATCCATATATTACAGACTATAGACCTGTGTGGTATGCTTGGTGTCCTGACATGAAGATTGTTTACAGTAGATGATATTTTTGTGACGGTATATGCGTGTATCCATATATTACAGACTATAGACCTGTGTGGTATGCTTGGTGTCCTGACATGAAGATTGTTTACAGTAGATGATATTTTTGTGACGGTATATGCGTGTATCCATATATTACAGACTATAGACCTGTGTGGTATGCTTGGTGTCCTGACATGAAGATTGTTTACAGTAGATGATATTTTTGTGACGGTATATGCGTGTATCCATATATTACAGACTATAGACCTGTGTGGTATGCTTGGTGTCCTGACATGAAGATTGTTTACAGTAGATGATATTTTGTGACGGTATAAGCATGTATCCATATATTACAGACTATAGACCTGTGTGGTATGCTTGGTGTCCTGACATGAAGATTGTTTACAGTAGATGATATTTTTGTGACGGTATAAGCATGTATCCATATATTACAGACTATAGACCTGTGTGGTATGCTTGGTGTCCTGACATGAAGATTGTTTACAGTAGATGATATTTTTGTGACGGTATATGCGTGTATCCATATATTACAGACTATAGACCTGTGTGGTATGCTTGTTGTCCTGACATGAAGATTGTTTACAGTAGATGATATTTTTGTGATACGGTATATGCGTGTATCCATATATTACAGACTATAGACCTGTGTGGTATGCTTGGTGTCCTGACATGAAGATTGTTTACAGTAGATGATATTTTTGTGATACCATATGCGTGTATCCATATATTACAGACTATAGACCTGTGTGGTATGCTTGGTGTCCTGACATGAAGATTGTTTACAGTAGATGATATTTTGGTGACGGTATAAGCATGTATCCATATATTACAGACTATAGACCTGTGTGGTATGCTTGTTGTCCTGACATGAAGATTGTTTACAGTAGATGATATTTTTGTGATACCATATGCGTGTATCCATATATTACAGACTATAGACCTGTGTGGTATGCTTGGTGTCCTGACATGAAGATTGTTTACAGTAGATGATATTTTTGTGACGGTATATGCGTGTATCCATATATTACAGACTATAGACCTGTGTGGTATGCTTGGTGTCCTGACATGAAGATTGTTTACAGTAGATGATATTTTTGTGACGGTATAAGCATGTATCCATATATTACAGACTATAGACCTGTGTGGTATGCTTGGTGTCCTGACATGAAGATTGTTTACAGTAGATGATATTTTGGTGACGGTATAAGCATGTATCCATATATTACAGACTATAGACCTGTGTGGTATGCTTGGTGTCCTGACATGAAGATTGTTTACAGTAGATGATATTTTTGTGACGGTATATGCGTGTATCCATATATTACAGACTATAGACCTGTGTGGTATGCTTGGTGTCCTGACATGAAGATTGTTTACAGTAGATGATATTTTTGTGATACCATATGCGTGTATCCATATATTACAGACTATAGACCTGTGTGGTATGCTTGGTGTCCTGACATGAAGATTGTTTACAGTAGATGATATTTTTGTGATACCATATGTGTATCCATATATTACAGACTATAGACCTGTGTGGTATGCTTTGGTGTCCTGACATGAAGATTGTTTACAGTAGATGATATTTTGTGACGGTATATGCGTGTATCCATATATTACAGACTATAGACCTGTGTGGTATGCTTGGTGTCCTGACATGAAGATTGTTTACAGTAGATGATATTTTTGTGACGGTATATGCGTGTATCCATATATTACAGACTATAGACCTGTGTGGTATGCTTGGTGTCCTGACATGAAGATTGTTTACAGTAGATGATATTTTTGTGACGGTATAATGCGTGTATCCATATATTACAGACTATAGACCTGTGTGGTATGCTTGGTGTCCTGACATGAAGATTGTTTACAGTAGATGATATTTTTGTGACGGTATATGCGTGTATCCATATATTACAGACTATAGACCTGTGTGGTATGCTTGGTGTCCTGACATGAAGATTGTTTACAGTAGATGATATTTTTGTGACGGTATATGCGTGTATCCATATATTACAGACTATAGACCTGTGTGGTATGCTTGGTGTCCTGACATGAAGATTGTTTACAGTAGATGATATTTTTGTGACGGTATATGCGTGTATCCATATATTACAGACTATAGACCTGTGTGGTATGCTTGGTGTCCTGACATGAAGATTGTTTACAGTAGATGATATTTTGTGACGGTATATGCGTGTATCCATATATTACAGACTATAGACCTGTGTGGTATGCTTGGTGTCCTGACATGAAGATTGTTTACAGTAGATGATATTTTGGTGACGGTATAAGCATGTATCCATATATTACAGACTATAGACCTGTGTGGTATGCTTGGTGTCCTGACATGAAGATTGTTTACAGTAGATGATATTTTGTGACGGTATAAGCATGTATCCATATATTACAGACTATAGACCTGTGTGGTATGCTTGGTGTCCTGACATGAAGATTGTTTACAGTAGATGATATTTTTGTGACGGTATATGCATGTATCCATATATTACAGACTATAGACCTGTGTGGTATGCTTGGTGTCCTGACATGAAGATTGTTTACAGTAGATGATATTTTGGTGACGGTATATGCATGTATCCATATATTACAGACTATAGACCTGTGTGGTATGCTTGGTGTCCTGACATGAAGATTGTTTACAGTAGATGATATTTTGTGTGACGGTATATGCGTGTATCCATATATTACAGACTATAGACCTGTGTGGTATGCTTGGTGTCCTGACATGAAGATTGTTTACAGTAGATGATATTTTGTGACGGTATATGCGTGTATCCATATATTACAGACTATAGACCTGTGTGGTATGCTTGGTGTCCTGACATGAAGATTGTTTACAGTAGATGATATTTTGGTGACGGTATAAGCATGTATCCATATATTACAGACTATAGACCTGTGTGGTATGCTTGGTGTCCTGACATGAAGATTGTTTACAGTAGATGATATTTTGTGATACCATATGCGTGTATCCATATATTACAGACTATAGACCTGTGTGGTATGCTTGGTGTCCTGACATGAAGATTGTTTACAGTAGATGATATTTTGGTGACGGTATATGCGTGTATCCATATATTACAGACTATAGACCTGTGTGGTATGCTTGGTGTCCTGACATGAAGATTGTTTACAGTAGATGATATTTTTGTGACGGTATATGCGTGTATCCATATATTACAGACTATAGACCTGTGTGGTATGCTTGGTGTCCTGACATGAAGATTGTTTACAGTAGATGATATTTTTGTGACGGTATATGCATGTATCCATATATTACAGACTATAGACCTGTGTGGTATGCTTGGTGTCCTGACATGAAGATTGTTTACAGTAGATGATATTTTTGTGATACCATATGCGTGTATCCATATATTACAGACTATAGACCTGTGTGGTATGCTTGGTGTCCTGACATGAAGATTGTTTACAGTAGATGATATTTTTGTGACGGTATATGCGTGTATCCATATATTACAGACTATAGACCTGTGTGGTATGCTTGGTGTCCTGACATGAAGATTGTTTACAGTAGATGATATTTTTGTGACGGTATATGCGTGTATCCATATATTACAGACTATAGACCTGTGTGGTATGCTTGGTGTCCTGACATGAAGATTGTTTACAGTAGATGATATTTTTGTGACGGTATATGCGTGTATCCATATATTACAGACTATAGACCTGTGTGGTATGCTTGGTGTCCTGACATGAAGATTGTTTACAGTAGATGATATTTTGTGACGGTATATGCGTGTATCCATATATTACAGACTATAGACCTGTGTGGTATGCTTGGTGTCCTGACATGAAGATTGTTTACAGTAGATGATATTTTTGTGACGGTATATGCGTGTATCCATATATTACAGACTATAGACCTGTGTGGTATGCTTGGTGTCCTGACATGAAGATTGTTTACAGTAGATGATATTTTGGTGACGGTATATGCGTGTATCCATATATTACAGACTATAGACCTGTGTGGTATGCTTGGTGTCCTGACATGAAGATTGTTTACAGTAGATGATATTTTGTGACGGTATATGCATGTATCCATATATTACAGACTATAGACCTGTGTGGTATGCTTGGTGTCCTGACATGAAGATTGTTTACAGTAGATGATATTTTGTGACGGTATATGCATGTATCCATATATTACAGACTATAGACCTGTGTGGTATGCTTGGTGTCCTGACATGAAGATTGTTTACAGTAGATGATATTTTTGTGATACCATATGCGTGTATCCATATATTACAGACTATAGACCTGTGTGGTATGCTTGGTGTCCTGACATGAAGATTGTTTACAGTAGATGATATTTTTGTGACGGTATATGCGTGTATCCATATATTACAGACTATAGACCTGTGTGGTATGCTTGGTGTCCTGACATGAAGATTGTTTACAGTAGATGATATTTTTGTGACGGTATATGCGTGTATCCATATATTACAGACTATAGACCTGTGTGGTATGCTTGTTGTCCTGACATGAAGATTGTTTACAGTAGATGATATTTTTGTGACGGTATATGCGCATGTATCCATATATTACAGACTATAGACCTGTGTGGTATGCTTGGTGTCCTGACATGAAGATTGTTTACAGTAGATGATATTTTTGTGACGGTATATGCGTGTATCCATATATTACAGACTATAGACCTGTGTGGTATGCTTGGTGTCCTGACATGAAGATTGTTTACAGTAGATGATATTTTGGTGATACCATATGCGTGTATCCATATATTACAGACTATAGACCTGTGTGGTATGCTTGGTGTCCTGACATGAAGATTGTTTACAGTAGATGATATTTTTGTGACGGTATATGCGTGTATCCATATATTACAGACTATAGACCTGTGTGGTATGCTTGGTGTCCTGACATGAAGATTGTTTACAGTAGATGATATTTTGTGACGGTATATGCGTGTATCCATATATTACAGACTATAGACCTGTGTGGTATGCTTGTTGTCCTGACATGAAGATTGTTTACAGTAGATGATATTTTTGGTGACGGTATATGCATGTATCCATATATTACAGACTATAGACCTGTGTGGTATGCTTGGTGTCCTGACATGAAGATTGTTTACAGTAGATGATATTTTGGTGACGGTATAAGCATGTATCCATATATTACAGACTATAGACCTGTGTGGTATGCTTGGTGTCCTGACATGAAGATTGTTTACAGTAGATGATATTTTGTGATACCATATGCTTGTATCCATATATTACAGACTATAGACCTGTGTGGTATGCTTGTTGTCCTGACATGAAGATTGTTTACAGTAGATGATATTTTTGTGATACCATATGCTTGTATCCATATATTACAGACTATAGACCTGTGTGGTATGCTTGGTGTCCTGACATGAAGATTGTTTACAGTAGATGATATTTTGGTGACGGTATAAGCATGTATCCATATATTACAGACTATAGACCTGTGTGGTATGCTTGGTGTCCTGACATGAAGATTGTTTACAGTAGATGATATTTTTGTGATACCATATGCGTGTATCCATATATTACAGACTATAGACCTGTGTGGTATGCTTGGTGTCCTGACATGAAGATTGTTTACAGTAGATGATATTTTGGTGACGGTATAAGCATGTATCCATATATTACAGACTATAGACCTGTGTGGTATGCTTGGTGTCCTGACATGAAGATTGTTTACAGTAGATGATATTTTTGTGACGGTATAAGCATGTATCCATATATTACAGACTATAGACCTGTGTGGTATGCTTGGTGTCCTGACATGAAGATTGTTTACAGTAGATGATATTTTTGTGACGGTATATGCGTGTATCCATATATTACAGACTATAGACCTGTGTGGTATGCTTGGTGTCCTGACATGAAGATTGTTTACAGTAGATGATATTTTTGTGATACCATATGCGTGTATCCATATATTACAGACTATAGACCTGTGTGGTATGCTTGGTGTCCTGACATGAAGATTGTTTACAGTAGATGATATTTTTGTGTGCATATGCGTGTATCCATATATTACAGACTATAGACCTGTGTGGTATGCTTGGTGTCCTGACATGAAGATTGTTTACAGTAGATGATATTTTGGTGACGGTATAAGCATGTATCCATATATTACAGACTATAGACCTGTGTGGTATGCTTGGTGTCCTGACATGAAGATTGTTTACAGTAGATGATATTTTGGTGACGGTATAAGCATGTATCCATATATTACAGACTATAGACCTGTGTGGTATGCTTGGTGTCCTGACATGAAGATTGTTTACAGTAGATGATATTTTTGTGATACCATATGCGCATGTATCCATATATTACAGACTATAGACCTGTGTGGTATGCTTGGTGTCCTGACATGAAGATTGTTTACAGTAGATGATATTTTGTGATACCATATGCTTGTATCCATATATTACAGACTATAGACCTGTGTGGTATGCTTGGTGTCCTGACATGAAGATTGTTTACAGTAGATGATATTTTGGTGACGGTATAAGCATGTATCCATATATTACAGACTATAGACCTGTGTGGTATGCTTGGTGTCCTGACATGAAGATTGTTTACAGTAGATGATATTTTTGTGATACCATATGCGTGTATCCATATATTACAGACTATAGACCTGTGTGGTATGCTTGGTGTCCTGACATGAAGATTGTTTACAGTAGATGATATTTTGGTGACGATATAAGCATGTATCCATATATTACAGACTATAGACCTGTGTGGTATGCTTGGTGTCCTGACATGAAGATTGTTTACAGTAGATGATATTTTGGTGACGGTATAAGCATGTATCCATATATTACAGACTATAGACCTGTGTGGTATGCTTGTTGTCCTGACATGAAGATTGTTTACAGTAGATGATATTTTGTGACGGTATATGCGTGTATCCATATATTACAGACTATAGACCTGTGTGGTATGCTTGGTGTCCTGACATGAAGATTGTTTACAGTAGATGATATTTTTGTGATACCATATGCTTGTATCCATATATTACAGACTATAGACCTGTGTGGTATGCTTGTTGTCCTGACATGAAGATTGTTTACAGTAGATGATATTTTGGTGACGGTATAAGCATGTATCCATATATTACAGACTATAGACCTGTGTGGTATGCTTGGTGTCCTGACATGAAGATTGTTTACAGTAGATGATATTTTGTGACGGTATATGCGTGTATCCATATATTACAGACTATAGACCTGTGTGGTATGCTTGTTGTCCTGACATGAAGATTGTTTACAGTAGATGATATTTTTGTGATACCATATGCGTGTATCCATATATTACAGACTATAGACCTGTGTGGTATGCTTGGTGTCCTGACATGAAGATTGTTTACAGTAGATGATATTTTGGTGACGGTATATGCATGTATCCATATATTACAGACTATAGACCTGTGTGGTATGCTTGGTGTCCTGACATGAAGATTGTTTACAGTAGATGATATTTTGTGACGGTATATGCGTGTATCCATATATTACAGACTATAGACCTGTGTGGTATGCTTGGTGTCCTGACATGAAGATTGTTTACAGTAGATGATATTTTTGTGACGGTATATGCATGTATCCATATATTACAGACTATAGACCTGTGTGGTATGCTTGGTGTCCTGACATGAAGATTGTTTACAGTAGATGATATTTTGGTGACGGTATAAGCATGTATCCATATATTACAGACTATAGACCTGTGTGGTATGCTTGTTGTCCTGACATGAAGATTGTTTACAGTAGATGATATTTTGTGACGGTATAAGTATGTATCCATATATTACAGACTATAGACCTGTGTGGTATGCTTGGTGTCCTGACATGAAGATTGTTTACAGTAGATGATATTTTGTGACGGTATATGCTTGTATCCATATATTACAGACTATAGACCTGTGTGGTATGCTTGTTGTCCTGACATGAAGATTGTTTACAGTAGATGATATTTTGGTGACGGTATAAGCATGTATCCATATATTACAGACTATAGACCTGTGTGGTATGCTTGGTGTCCTGACATGAAGATTGTTTACAGTAGATGATATTTTTGTGACGGTATATGCGTGTATCCATATATTACAGACTATAGACCTGTGTGGTATGCTTGTTGTCCTGACATGAAGATTGTTTACAGTAGATGATATTTTTGTGATACGGTATATGCGTGTATCCATATATTACAGACTATAGACCTGTGTGGTATGCTTGGTGTCCTGACATGAAGATTGTTTACAGTAGATGATATTTTGGTGACGGTATAAGCATGTATCCATATATTACAGACTATAGACCTGTGTGGTATGCTTGTTGTCCTGACATGAAGATTGTTTACAGTAGATGATATTTTGGTGACGGTATATGCGTGTATCCATATATTACAGACTATAGACCTGTGTGGTATGCTTGGTGTCCTGACATGAAGATTGTTTACAGTAGATGATATTTTGTGACGGTATATGCGTGTATCCATATATTACAGACTATAGACCTGTGTGGTATGCTTGGTGTCCTGACATGAAGATTGTTTACAGTAGATGATATTTTTGTGATACCATATGCGTGTATCCATATATATTACAGACTATAGACCTGTGTGGTATGCTTGGTGTCCTGACATGAAGATTGTTTACAGTAGATGATATTTTGGTGACGATATAAGCATGTATCCATATATTACAGACTATAGACCTGTGTGGTATGCTTGGTGTCCTGACATGAAGATTGTTTACAGTAGATGATATTTTTGTGACGGTATATGCTTGTATCCATATATTACAGACTATAGACCTGTGTGGTATGCTTGGTGTCCTGACATGAAGATTGTTTACAGTAGATGATATTTTGGTGACGGTATAAGCATGTATCCATATATTACAGACTATAGACCTGTGTGGTATGCTTGTTGTCCTGACATGAAGATTGTTTACAGTAGATGATATTTTTGTGATACCATATGCTTGTATCCATATATTACAGACTATAGACCTGTGTGGTATGCTTGTTGTCCTGACATGAAGATTGTTTACAGTAGATGATATTTTTGTGACGGTATATGCATGTATCCATATATTACAGACTATAGACCTGTGTGGTATGCTTGGTGTCCTGACATGAAGATTGTTTACAGTAGATGATATTTTTGTGACGGTATATGCGTGTATCCATATATTACAGACTATAGACCTGTGTGGTATGCTTGGTGTCCTGACATGAAGATTGTTTACAGTAGATGATATATTTTGTGACGGATATATGCGTGTATCCATATATTACAGACTATAGACCTGTGTGGTATGCTTGGTGTCCTGACATGAAGATTGTTTACAGTAGATGATATTTTTGTGACGGTATATGCGTGTATCCATATATTACAGACTATAGACCTGTGTGGTATGCTTGTTGTCCTGACATGAAGATTGTTTACAGTAGATGATATTTTTGTGACGGTATATGCTTGTATCCATATATTACAGACTATAGACCTGTGTGGTATGCTTGGTGTCCTGACATGAAGATTGTTTACAGTAGATGATATTTTTGTGACGGTATATGCATGTATCCATATATTACAGACTATAGACCTGTGTGGTATGCTTGTTGTCCTGACATGAAGATTGTTTACAGTAGATGATATTTTGTGATACCATATGCGTGTATCCATATATTACAGACTATAGACCTGTGTGGTATGCTTGGTGTCCTGACATGAAGATTGTTTACAGTAGATGATATTTTGGTGACGATATAAGCATGTATCCATATATTACAGACTATAGACCTGTGTGGTATGCTTGGTGTCCTGACATGAAGATTGTTTACAGTAGATGATATTTTGGTGACGGTATAAGCATGTATCCATATATTACAGACTATAGACCTGTGTGGTATGCCTGTTGTCCTGACATGAAGATTGTTTACAGTAGATGATATTTTGGTGACGGTATAAGTATGTATCCATATATTACAGACTATAGACCTGTGTGGTATGCTTGGTGTCCTGACATGAAGATTGTTGACAGTAGATGATATTTATGTGATACCATATGCTTGTATCCATATATTACAGACTATAGACCTGTGTGGTATGCTTGTTGTCCTGACATGAAGATTGTTTACAGTAGATGATATTTTGGTGACGGTATAAGCATGTATCCATATATTACAGACTATAGACCTGTGTGGTATGCTTGTTGTCCTGACATGAAGATTGTTTACAGTAGATGATATTTTTGTGACGGTATAAGCATGTATCCATATATTACAGACTATAGACCTGTGTGGTATGCTTGGTGTCCTGACATGAAGATTGTTTACAGTAGATGATATTTTGGTGACGGTATATGCGTGTATCCATATATTACAGACTATAGACCTGTGTGGTATGCTTGTTGTCCTGACATGAAGATTGTTTACAGTAGATGATATTTTGGTGACGGTATATGCGTGTATCCATATATTACAGACTATAGACCTGTGTGGTATGCTTGGTGTCCTGACATGAAGATTGTTTACAGTAGATGATATTTTGGTGACGATATAAGCATGTATCCATATATTACAGACTATAGACCTGTGTGGTATGCTTGTTGTCCTGACATGAAGATTGTTTACAGTAGATGATATTTTGGTGACGGTATATGCGTGTATCCATATATTACAGACTATAGACCTGTGTGGTATGCTTGTTGTCCTGACATGAAGATTGTTTACAGTAGATGATATTTTGTGACGGTATATGCGTGTATCCATATATTACAGACTATAGACCTGTGTGGTATGCTTGGTGTCCTGACATGAAGATTGTTTACAGTAGATGATATTTTGGTGACGGTATAAGCATGTATCCATATATTACAGACTATAGACCTGTGTGGTATGCTTGGTGTCCTGACATGAAGATTGTTTACAGTAGATGATATTTTGGTGACGATATATGCGTGTATCCATATATTACAGACTATAGACCTGTGTGGTATGCTTGGTGTCCTGACATGAAGATTGTTTACAGTAGATGATATTTTGGTGACGGTATAAGCATGTATCCATATATTACAGACTATAGACCTGTGTGGTATGCTTGGTGTCCTGACATGAAGATTGTTTACAGTAGATGATATTTTGGTGACGGTATAAGCATGTATCCATATATTACAGACTATAGACCTGTGTGGTATGCTTGTTGTCCTGACATGAAGATTGTTTACAGTAGATGATATTTTTGTGACGGTATATGCATGTATCCATATATTACAGACTATAGACCTGTGTGGTATGCTTGTTGTCCTGACATGAAGATTGTTTACAGTAGATGATATTTTGTGATACCATATGCTTGTATCCATATATTACAGACTATAGACCTGTGTGGTATGCTTGTTGTCCTGACATGAAGATTGTTTACAGTAGATGATATTTTTTGTGACGCCATATGGGTGTATCCATATATTACAGACTATAGACCTGTGTGGTATGCATGATTTATTACAAGATGAGGTGTAAAATTGTTCGTCGGCAACACCAGTCTATGTAGGACACTTTCCATCTGAAATAGAAGAAAAACACATGTTTCGGGTAATGGCTTCCATTCTCAGACAATAGAGGCAGAAAATATTGTCTTGTTTGAAAGGACACAATTGCATCCTCGTGTTTGATATTGTGTTGAGGCATTTTCGATGCTTACGAACTCACGTATTTTTAACTAATAATGTTTTAACCCCTGGATGCCGAGGGTTTTTTCAGGCGCACATTTTCATACGGTGTGAAAAGTGAACGTTGTGCGAGATTTGCGCTCGCGTGGTCCTGGATATGCGTACGGCTATAAAATAACACAGAAATGTAGAAATGTAGAAATTTTGTTATGCGTTAAAAACAGTAAAGTTCTCCGCTTTTTATCGCACACCGATAAAAAGCATTGTGGAACGATTTTTTAATTTGGCATCTTTACAGAAAGTGTGAGCGAAGAAAATACAGCCTGATATATGAACGACATAGGTGTATATGAACTGGGTTTATGTGCTTATGCATGACTTTATACGCTCAACATTAAAAATGACTCACAATGATTGTCAAAATGAATGTTCTTCTATGACGTCAAACGACGACAGAGAGGTCATACACGTATAATGATAAGGGGCATAACTCCGTTATGCTTAACACTAGGTCTATGTTACTCAGATCACATGGAGAGAATTTGTTCGGTATTTTCTGTTCACGGTGAACCAAACTATTCTAATTCGAAGTTCCCCAATGTGAACGTATACATTATAATACTGGTGTGTAACCGGAAGGATAGGGCGATTGTGTTTACTCTTGTTCAACCGACCTTTCACAATTTATAAGAAAAGATGACAACTTACTACATGTGAAAGCACGTAATAGCGGATTTGGATGGCCTAATCCAAGTTAGTCAGTTCTTAGATTCCTATATTCTCCTGTTTGTGTAGATGCATTTTGACTAATTTTGCATCATTATTGACAGAGTACAAGCCATATCTTCAAATGTAATGAAATTACTGAAAAGAGTACAATATTTTTGTTGACGTCATTGCTTGTTTTCTGTATTTTGCGACGTCGGAAAAAGACGACATTGGCATGCTGCTTAGTATATATCTCACCGCTAATTTCCATTAATTGTGTGAAAGGTCTCGGCTTCTCTGCCAGAATTTAACACTCTTTAGACAAAACATAACATGACTGATTTTATCCGCTAACATTGGGGAACTTTGAATTTGAATAGTTTGGTTCATCGGAGAACAGGAAATACCGAAAATATAACGTCCGTATCCACAACAAATTCTCTCCATGTTTTCTGAGTTACACTGACCTAGCGCTAAGCATAGCGGAGTTATGCGCCTTATCATTATACGTGTATGACCTCTCTGTCGTCGTTTGACGTCATAGAAGAAAATCCATTTTGACATTTATTGTGAGTCATTTTAATGTTGAGCGTACAACGTTATGCATAAGCACATAAACCCAATTCATATACACCTATGTCGTTTTAGATATCAGGCTGTATTTTCTTCGCTCACACTTTCCGTAAAGATGCCAAATTAAAAAAAATCGTAGCACAGTGCTTTTATCTGTGTGCGATAAAAGCGGAGAAATTTATTGTTTATTAACGCATAACAAAAAATTGGATAACATTTAGAAAGGTCTATTTCTCAAACCGCCGCGGTAGTTGCACTTATATTTATACCAACGGATAGGAAATTTAATATTCGACATGTCTGTGTAATTTTATAGCCGTACGCAGATCCAGGACCACGCCAGCGCAAATCTCGCACAACGTTCACTTTTCACACCGTATGAAAATGTGCGCCTGAACAAAAAGTCGGCATCCAGGGGTTAAACCCAAATCACTCACTCACTTATAATGGGTCTCACATTCGGACACGCACAGTATTAGGAAACGCACTGTTCAACTTGTGAGCGTGGAAACAATTCCTCGTTATAACGCAAAAGTACCAAAAGTTATGCTAAAAGGGCATCATGCAACGAGCATCGACCGCTTCCGGGGTATAACGAGCATCGACCACCTCCGGGGTATAACAAACAGAGCATCTGCACGGAGAACAGAGGGTCAGGGGACTCAGTCCTGTTCTGCTAAAATACAGTAAAATATCACTTATTGGTACCCTGGTTAGCGTTAGGGGATAACACACTGATCTGCTCGGAGAGACAGGAGATGCGGATAGTTTCAATCTGCAATTGATTCCATTTGTCTCAGACTTGTAACACTGGTGTCAGCTACTGCCTCCTCATGCAACGACACAGCATTCTACTCCATCACTTGTCTGTCTGGGGTGGTGGGGTAGCCAACTGCTTAAAGCGTACAGCAAATGGTCCTCCCTCCGAAGAAATAGCGAAAAGTGACAACAAAATAATGATCGTTTGTTAAACAACATTTTATTCGGGTGTCAAAATTATGAGACAAATCATCAGAGTTGGTCTGTCGATTTCATGTGACTGTGCAAAATTTGGTTGTGCTGCAATTGTTAGATTTTGTGTTAGTGAGCAATTCATCGGTCTCAAATGAAATCAAACAGACCACAGTCACGCTGAAGACCGGGTTCGATTCCCCATATGGGTAAAATGTGTGAAGCTCTTTTCTGAAAGTGTTGAGCGTTTTCTTATGAATCTTTGTAGCGCTTGTACACTTTATGGAAGGCTATCATGGTTTATAATACTCCTTTATCTTATATAGTCAAGTGTTGAGCGTTTCTTATGAATCTTTGTAGCGCTTGTACACTTTATGGGAGGCTATCTTGGTTTATAATACTCCTTTATCTTATATATAGTCAAGTGTTGAGCGTTTCTTATGAATCTTTGTAGCGCTTGTACACTTTATGGAGAAGGCTATCTTGGTTTATAATACCTCCTTTATCTTATATATAGTCAAGTGTTGAGCGTTTCTTATGAATCTTTGTAGCGCTTGTACACTTTATGGAAGGCTATCATGGTTTATAATACTCCTTTATCTTATATATAGTCAAGTGTTGAGCGTTTCTTATGAATCTTTGTAGCTTGTACACTTTATGGAAGGCTATCTTGGTTTATAATACTCCTTTATCTTATATATAGTCAAGTGTTGAGCGTTTCTTATGAATCTTTGTAGCGCTTGTACACTTTATGGAAGGCTATCTTGGTTTATAATACTCCTTTATCTTATATATAGTCAAGTGTTGAGCGTTTCTTATGAATCTTTGTAGCGCTTGTACACTTTATGGAAGGCTATCATGGTTTATAATACTCCTTTATCTTATATATAGTCAAGTGTTGAGCGTTTCTTATGAATCTTTGTAGCGCTTGTACACTTTATGGAAGGCTATCATGGTTTATAATACTCCTTTATCTTATATATAGTCAAGTGTTGAGCGTTTCTTATGAATCTTTGTAGTAGCTTGTACACTTTATGGAAGGCTATCATGGTTTATAATACTCCTTTATCTTATATATAGTCAAGTGTTGAGCGTTTCTTATGAATCTTTGTAGCTTGTACACTTTATGGGGAAACTATCATGGTTTTATAATACTCCTTTATCTTATATATAGTCAAGTGTTGAGCGTTTCTTATGAATCTTTGTAGCGCTTGTACACTTTATGGAAGGCTATCATGGTTTATAATACTCCTTTATCTTATATATAGTCAAGTGTTGAGCGTTTCTTATGAATCTTTGTAGCGCTTGTACACTTTATGGAAGGCTATCTTGGTTTTATAATACTCCTTTATCTTATATATAGTCAGAGTGTTGAGGCGTTTCTTATGAATCTTTGTAGCGCTTGTACACTTTATGGGGAAGGCTATCATGGTTTATAATACTCCTTTATCTATATATATAGTCAAGTGTTAGGCGTTTCTTATGAATCTTTGTAGCGCTTGTACACATTATGGAAGAGCTATCTTGGTTTTATAATACTCCTTTATCTTATATATAGTCAAGTGTTGAGCGTTTCTTATGAATCTTTGTAGCGCTTGTACACTTTATGGAAGGCTATCTTGGTTTATAATACTCCTTTATCTTATATATAGTCAAGTGTTGAGCGTTTCTTATGAATCTTTGTAGCGCTTGTACACTTTATGGGAGAGCTATCATGGTTTATAATACTCCTTTATCTTATATATAGTCAAGTGTTGAGCGTTTCTTATGAATCTTTGTAGCGCTTGTACACTTTATGGAAGGCTATCATGGTTTATAATACTCCCTTTATCTTATATATAGTCAAGTGTTGAGCGTTTCTTATGAATCTTTGTAGCGCTTGTACACATTATGGAAGAGCTATCTTGGTTTATAATACTCCTTTATCTTATATATAGTCAAGTGTTGAGCGTTTCTTATGAATCTTTGTAGCGCTTGTACACTTTATGGAAGGCTATCTTGGTTTATAATACTCCTTTATCTTATATATAGTCAAGTGTTGAGCGTTTTCTTATGAATCTTTGTAGCGCTTGTACACTTTATGGAAGGCTATCATGGTTTATAATACTCCTTTATCTTATATATAGTCAAGTGTTGAGCGTTTCTTATGAATCTTTGTAGCGCTTGTACACTTTATGGAAGGCTATCATGGTTTATAATACTCCTTTATCTTATATATAGTCAAGTGTTGAGCGTTTCTTATGAATCTTTGTAGCGCTTGTACACTTTATGGAAGGCTATCATGGTTTATAATACTCCTTTATCTTATATATAGTCAAGTGTTGAGCGTTTCTTATGAATCTTTGTAGCGCTTGTACACTTTATGGAAGGCTATCTTGGTTTATAATACTCCTTTATCTTATATATAGTCAAGTGTTGAGCGTTTCTTATGAATCTTGTAGCGCTTGTACACTTTATGGAAGGCTATCTTGGTTTATAATACCCGTTTTATCTTAAATATAGTCAAACATCTGACCCGCTTTCTGAAACAGAGCCCTGGGTCAAGTTCGAATTAGACTGTAAGATATATTTATGATGAGGGATAGCACCTTTCTTTTTTGTTCTATACAGTCACTACAAAGTTTGAAAGTTTGAAATTTTGAACACATGTTCATAGTTTTGTCTCACTGATTCAAGAATTTTGTTAATATAGCTTCAGAAAACATCATAAAGCTTCTCTTGGCTACATGACAATTCTTTCTATACTATTAATTATAGATAGATAGATATTCTTTATTTCCTCCATAAAATGAAGATTACATTTGTATGGTAAACAACAGTACAGAAAACTTTCTAATTATTAGTACTTATATTATACAGTAATATTCAATTGTGAAAGAACTGAAGGTATTTATGAGCATTGCCGGAGTATGCTCTCCCAACTGCGAACAGAGAGACTAATCATTACCATCAGTTCTGACCAAACATTATAATCCAGTACATCCTTACAGTGGTCAGGTATACCTCCGAGGAGGAATGACAGGAATACATCATCGTCTTCCATCCACATTTTAACAAAAATGTCTATGTCAAGAGTATCACAGATTCTTTCAAATAGAGAATTCCTTTCTACTAAGTTATACTGGCATGACATAAAAACATGTTTCATAATGTCGTGAGCAACTGTTCCGCATAGACATTCCTTTGATTCTATTGGAGTTGCACCAAGCCTTATAATTCTCGCAATGTCAGTGAAGTTCTGAGGTCGTTCTAAAGCGAGTATCCATAGTCTATGTTCTCGTCCTGATCTTATTGTTAGATATCTGGAGAGAGACAACCTTGTCTGTAGTACATTTACCAACTGCATTTGATCATATGTAGTTACCTTATCTTTGACTAGTTGCGACCAAGCATTTTTCTTCATAAACTTAGAATCACAAATGTAGTTACGGATTTCACTAAGCAGATTGTATTTGGAAACAAGCCGTAACATGTTAAAAACAGGTGATTTCATATCAAGCTTATTCTTGTATATCAGTGGTTCTTTACAGTGGTATTGGCCAAGGCGGGCTAAAAACATTTGTTTAAAGCTGTATCTTGTGTTGGCATTACAGAGTTTACCAAGGAGTAAGAGGCTTTGTTGATCTATATATCCTTGTAGGGATGTTATCCCGACTGTATCTCTTACAATTTCATTTGGCATGTACTTATTAAAGCCTTGGACTTTCTTACAGAAGTAGCGCTGGATGATTTCTAGCATTTCATATTCTTTAAGGGACAGTTTGCCCCAAACTGTACATCCATACAAACCACAAGGTAGAATCACACGATTCCAAATACGTACAGCCACTAGAGGATTCAAACCGCCAAAGTAGAGGCCAGAGTCATAGTTCATATTTATCAATTTTCGTAGCTTTTCACAGACAAGTTTTGTTCTCTCCGTAGAACACTTAGTAGTGCTGATATGGACTCCAGCATAAACTACAGACCATTTAATAGGGAGATTAATTTCTCCAAGATACAGGTTAGCAGGTACGGATGCATTGCTACGTCCAAAGGTTACGGCAGCGCTTTTACCAACATTGTATTTTAGCTGCCACTTATTTGCATATAGTTCAGTCACCTTCAACAGTCTTTGGAGATCAGTTGGATTATTAGTGAGCAACGTTGTGTCATCAGCTAGCAATATTCCTGGGCATTTCCCCCAAGGCAGACACAGACCGCAGCCAGTATCATTTAGTTCATGTAGTAGATTTTTTATATAGAGAAAATAGCCAGGCAGACAAAACACGACCTTGGCCCACGCCTTGTCTAATGTGAAATAGATCGGACTTAAAACCAGCAAAACTTACACATGAATGCATTGAACTATAGGATAGGCGTAGTATCCTCCAGAGTTTCCCAGTAATTCCAAGATTGTAGAGTTTGTAGAAAAGGCCGTCAAGCCAAACACGGTCAAATGCTTTCTCGTTATCAAGGAAAGCACAGTAGACGGGTGAATCCTTTTCGTTATAGTATGCAATACTTTCTACAAGAGTGAGAGCTGCTGTCTCAGCACTGAAGTCTTTTCTAAAGCCAAACTGGAAGTTGTGGGGAAACGTTATATTCTCAGCTGTCCACTTTTCAATTCTGTTAAGGAGCAATCTTTCAAACAGTTTGCTGAGAATCGACGTTAATGTTATTCCCCTGTAGTTGGAGGGGTCAGTTTTACTTTTACCGTGGCCTTTATGCAGGGGCAGAATATGGCCAACATTAAAAGCTTGTGGGATGTACTCGTATATGATGATATTGTTGAACAATGTCATGATATGCTTTATGAGGGATCTACCTGCATACTTGACATGTTCATTAGCGAGTCCATCGGGCCCTGGAGCTTTGTTACTTTTTAGCCTTTGGACGACAGCTATAATCTCGCTGAGATTGAATAGTTCATTCAGCGGTGAATACATGTCTCTTTCACATATATTTTTACTTTTCTCAATACATTCAATATTTGATATTGACCGCTCGATTTCTCCAGCAAAGTGATTATCAAAGCTACTTTCCAAGTTTGGTACAGATAGATCCTTGAAGTACTGACCAAAAGTGTTACAGATATTTTCTGCATTATTGCCTGCATGATTTTTGTATACTATACTCGTTACTAGACCTGTAGCTCGTTTATACCTTTTTGTAAGCTTAAAATATTCATGTACGTCTATTTCCGCTGCTTGATGGATTTCTTTCAGTCTATCATCTATGAGACTTTGTTTACACTGACGGTGTCTTTTTCTAAAGATACGTTTAGCTTCTTTGTATCTAGCGTAGTACACATTATTTCTGTCATGTACTTTCCCATTCTCGACCCAGAATTTCCTTCTATTGCGCATATCATCATGCAGTTTATTTAGATTTTCTGCTTTCCAATATGGTTTCAGAAATGGTTGAAACCTTGATGACGGGATACTTATAGACGCACATGCATGTAGAATATCAGTTATGTGCTGATTGTACATTTCAATATACTCGGCATGGGACGAGGAATGAGGAAGGTCGTGTATATCGTAACGAAAGTAGTTTTCAGTTTCGTAACGATAGATCATGCGGTCGACATCAGATGCCTTTCTCCAGCTGAGCCTAGACCCACCATAAGACACGCATGGATAATCAATTTTAACACATACATGAATGGGTAAGTGATCAGACACATTGTATGATATGTTGGTATCAATGGTGTAGCCTATAACGTTGTGGATATAGTCATTGTTTATAAATACATAGTCTATCATTGTTCTCGTACTTGCACTTTTGGTTGAGAACGTATATTTACATTTATCGTCTAAGGGCACGACTGAATACAGGTCGCGTTCGTCAAGTACTCTCTGGAGACAGTGAGATCGAGTCCTCTTGGCAACAAAGTGCCTAATGTCTGTATTAAAGTCTCCAGTGAGTATGGTTTGACCATACTGTGAATATATATCATATAGGTTCATCACATAATGGAGTTGGTCGATATAAACACTATCAGGACATTTGTGGAAGGTAATCTTATTGCCAATAACGTAGGTAATACTACTGCTATGTTCTAGACTTACACCTAGCACCTGATCACTCTCGGGCGTATCTAGTATTGACACTCTGCACCAGTCACCTTTACGTACAAAAACACATATGCCGCCTGAGCCTCTGTGGTGGGTTGTTGCGTCACAGCTACACTTACAGTAGACATCGAAATCGTCATGAATTCCGTTCACGAATGATGAATTGTGTTCATTGAGCCAATGCTCGGTGACGAAGACGATGTCTGTGCTATCGAGACCGTGGTCCAGGGGTACATAGTTCACGGGTTCCGTACATAATACCTCTGATGTTCCAGGCTGCAATCCGAAGCATGATAAGTAAGAGGGTAGTATATGACATGTTTGACATTATCGTGAGTTTTCGTTTTCCAGCTCTAATCTATCGTTCGAGTACCATGACGGTTTGGCACCCATTCCCTGCAAAGCACATCAACCAGACAAGAACTTTTCATCCGATAGTACTACCTTAGCACATTGCGTTGGGACATTCAGTCGGATAGTGTTGGGTTCGTCCTTCCCCATGCTTTAGAAGTTTCATGTAGCTAATTATTTACTCCCTTTCAGATGAATAGTCCTCGATTGCATCTTTCCACAATGTCAAAAGGTTGTTCCGCCTTTACGTCGGAGGTGTAAGATAGCACTGGAACCGCCTTTTGTGTCGGAAGTGTGCGTATTTGGCTCCTGCAGAATTACCGATGGTCCTTAAAGCCTTTCTGCTGATGGTTCGTGTAATGTACTGTTCTGTAAATTTAACTATATATGTCCTTGTATGTTTATCTTCACGTTGAGGATTTCGCGTGTTTGCGTCATTATTGAAACAAATATAAACTCTGACACTTAGTCACAATTGTACACTCGACTCATGAGATTCTTGGATGTGGAAGGGTTTTTGTGGCTTCTATTTCAATAGTACACGTCGTTTTCATGTAATTCACCAACAACAAATGTATCATTTAAAGAAACATCAATTTGTCCATTTCTTTATTGCATCTACAGCTTGAAACATAGTTTGGACTGACTGACCTTCATTACCCAGAAACAGACCTTCGGATGATGGCAAAGAGGCGGAACATATTGGGTCAATGAACTCTTTCAAATATTTAAGACGAACTGTGCTGATTATTGTAACCGTCTTTACAACACCATGCATTTCATGCATTTTCATACATTGTGCACGAACATTTGCTGGACCTCTCCATTCATGACGGCTTATGTTGACAGTGACTCATGAACACACACACGCACACCAAGCACACACACACACACACACACACACACACACACACACATACATACCTTGTATACATACATACATACATACATACATACATACATGCATACATACATACATACATACATACATACATACATGTACATGTACATACATACAAACCGACAAATACTATAGCGCCAGAATCCGATGCTTAATCCTTAAAGGCGCTGTCTGAAGAGTCCCACTTTGGAGCTAAAAGGTAAGCTTTACTAAAAGATGGAGTCTTTAACTGGCTTTTTGAAAGATGCAAGTTCAGTCAGTGATCGAAGTTCTTTGTGGTCCGATTTTTCTAGTGTTTTTGGACCAATTAGAAGAATGCTTGGTCACCAAAAGACTTTGTTCTTGTCACATTGAATTTGCAGAAGAAATTGGTCACTGGAGCAGAAGAGATCGGGTTGGCACATAGGGTTTTACAAGTTGTGAAAAGTACTCTGGAGCCAGTCCATGGATGCGATTTGAAAAACAAAGCAATACTTTTGTACTGGATTCATAGGAATTTGGTTGGGAGCCAATGGAGAATTTCATGACAGGGAGTAATGTGTTCAATGTTTCTTTGTTCTGCTGATCAATCTTGCCGCTTAATTCTTGACTCTCTGTAGCAGCTTGTGCCTTACATGATTTGGAAGACCACTGAACGGCAACTAGTGCAGTAATCAATGCTGCGTGATGTTACGTACGGCTGCACAGAGCACTCGTTGTTTTCTCGTCAAGGTACCTGCGGATCAGGCTGATATTCCGAATGTGGCAATATAGCGCTGCGACAAACACTTTTGGTGTGGTTCCATGCAGAGATGAGTCAAATACTACGCAAGATTCCGGACTTGAGAGGCTTGGTGTGTTCACCAGTGTTCCCGAGTATAGAAAGTGGGAAGATCAAGTTTTACTTGGAACCACTTAGGCCCTGAAACAGTAATCGGTTTTTGTCGTCCTTTAATTTCAACCAGTGCATTGACATCATCCAAATTTTGATACAGTCAACTTGTTCCTGGACTGCTGTGAATGTGAAAGATGTTGAGACAGAATCGAGTGGTATGAAGGACACTGTAAACCTGTGATAAATCCGCATGACAGATGCATACTGAGGGTTAAAGGACCTGACGAGTAATATCACCAAGAGGGGTTGTGTAGGCAGTAAAAGCAACAGGAGCCCTAGAACTGAGCCTTGTGGTACCCCGAACACTATAAGTCACTAAAGGCAGCGACATTTTGACCTTGAATAACCACTGATTTGTTTCCCTGTCTGAGATGTGGGACTCTGACGATACTTTAACACGACGCCTTTGACGTTGGATAAGAGTGACTGAAAGAACACTGTGGTCCAATCGGTATCAAAAGAGGCAGAAGAGGTCAACAAGACGAGAATGGAAGCACCGATCTGTCGAATCAATATATGATGTATGTCGTTTCTGGACTTTGGCAGTGCATACCGTTTCCGTGCTGTAGGAAGCGGTAGCTGATTGATGGAGCTTCGATGCAACCCATTGCTGTCCGTATGATCCTTGAACTGTGTTGCAGCTATTGCGTTCAGGTCCAATTTGGAAATGAAAGTGCAAATTAGACACGGTTCTGTAGTTTTCAACCAGTTCATGGTCCAGGTTCTTCTTTTGATGAGTGGGGTAACCACTCCAGTCTTTAATTGTTGGGGCATAACACCCTCCGCGATTCATTGACCATGTAAAGTCAATTATGGAGAAGAGAATCAACATTCTCGCTTGAGAAGCCAAATTGGGCAAAGGATCAAGCAGGCACGTTTTAGAAGGAGCATCTTGAGACAAGTTTATGAATTTCCCAACTTCTGTCGCTGATTTGGAAAGTTAGCAAAAGCTGGGAAAGCTAATTTCGGAAGGATCATTGCTTGGCTGATCAGCTCGGGGACAATCACTAATACAGAAGTGAGTGACGGTGGATTCTTATTCTCTGGCTAAGAAGGATGAAACCAGTTTCGCCAGCCGAGATACGTGGGATGCAGTGAGAAGGAAAATTAAGAGACTTCTGTTTTAAAGAATAGCCGGTTGGCAACTTGAAAAACCTCTTTCTGACCAGTCCTTACAGCTTATATTTTAGTCCGGATGGCACTGTGTGTGAAAAAGTTCCATCATATTTTCTAAGCATCCATGTTACGTGTAAAGCAATTTGAAATAGCGGGTTCCTTGAAGCCGATCAATTTCATAAATTCAAAAGCGCAGTGTTGAAATATACAAAGGCTGTCCTCGTTCAAAGAGCATACATGATTTGATTTGATACAATGTACATCTTACACGTGGACTAAACGCTACCACAAAATCATTACAGCAGCTGACATAGAACTATTAACCAATGCAAGGCCCTGGTCCGTGATGTTGGCTCAAAGGCTCAGATTCACATCGTCAATTTTACTACACTGCCTTCCACGCGATGGGTCAGTCATCATGGTTTATAAGATGTACCCATGATGACTTGGAATGTCTGAGACACTAAAACAATGAGAAAGGAGTCCAGAGCAATTATTGTAAAATCAATACCCCAAAAATCGTTACTGCCTACTCGATAACCATTGAGGAAGAGTTGATTGATGTATTTTTCCATCACTTTGACTGAGAATTGGAAAACGTCCACTTTATCACGATTAGTTTCTTCTTATGTGAGATGGTGGAGTAGTCTGGGTCCAGTTCGATTCCCAACAGGGGGCATTTGTGGAAGCTGTGATATTGCTAAGTGTACCAAAGCGGCGTAAAACCCAAATCCCATTCACTCATTCTGCAATATTGATATTGTTTCATATGTATAAAGCACATGTTCAAGACATCTATGGTCATGCAGTGAATGTGTGGGTCTATACTTGTTGTAAGACTCAGCTAGAAATGTATTTGGATTATAGGCTCCGTGGGTTGGATGTGTCTAATACTGTCTATATACTCACAATGGTTTAGACCTAAGCGATACAGTGACTAATCCGTACTTCAACTCAACAAAGTTATCTGGTCCAACGATCACTTGATTGTCTGGTTGGATTTTCGGGACGCCGTCGCATCCAGACTGAAAATTCTTTTTATATTTGTGGCGTCTTCGGGTCTACAAATCATTCAAAATGCTTCTACAGCTCTGAGTGACTTCTAAAGAAGATGGCACGAATGAAAACCGCACCTTAATATTGGTAGGGAAAGAATTGTATGTGTTGAAATTTCGATTTCTAAAAGAAGTGAATGGTGACTTTAGTTTTACGCCGCACTCAACAATATCCCAACTATATGGCGGCGGTCTGTAAATAATCGGATCTGGACCAGACTATCCCGGGATCAACAGCATGAACATCAATCTACATAACTGGGATACGATGACATGTGTCCAGCACTGGTCATGAGCTGACCACAAGATCACGTTAGTCGCCTCTTACGACAAGCATGGGTTACTGAAAAGCGGTTCTTGAATCTTCACGGGTTGGCAATAGAAAACATAAAGTCATTAACATAATTTGCTTAGGAAAAACTATGGCTAATGCTGTGCATTCATCCAACCACTATATTTTATCTCGTTGTTGTATAAGATAAGTAAAGTTATAAAGAGATATACATGTTTTTGGAAAGAGACCAACCCATTACGCAACTTTTTCGTCTTCTGAGGATAAACCGAAAGTGACTAGAAGCTGTTTGCATAATGTGCATGCCATTTAAGGGCACGTGTATAAATTCCACATTTTGCAAGGTAAGGTGACGTTTGAACAATCAGAATCTGAATTATACCTCCGCCCTTTTAGCAACATTTCCAATATCATGGAGAGAGAACCAGAAGTAGCCTTCCGACTTACAACCGTACCTGTACCACGCCCACTCCGGTGTGTTTGCAACATTGACACGCCCTCAACCAAAGCAATATACACACTCTTTGTGTACCGTATACCTTATATTTACTACTATGCGACTCTGGTTTCGTTGTTTGTTTTAAAAGCAAAAATATTGCAAAAATGGAGGTGATTTGATAAGATATGATTGCAAAAATAGAAAGGAACCTTCTCAGAGATACTGAACATGGTGGGGACATATTTCCAACCCAACAACTGTATCAGTTAGAGAATAAAATGGACCCGTGAAGATCCAGGTTAGGATTGGTCCTCGGTAACTAACGGGCAGGTGCTTAGCAAGCCAGTGTTTTCGTGTTCCAACCATATCTAAGATAGTATTGAGAGGGCTTTCCCCAACCTTTTTTAGCAACAACCATTAGTAAGCCCGGGCTTTTAAATAATGGTACTTCGCCGACTGGCCAGGATTGAGTGGTCAAACTCGCTGACTTGTTGTTGAAGCAATGTCATCATATCCCCAACTGCTTATATCGAAACTAATTCTGTTGATCAGGAGTGTCTGGTCCGAATTCTTTATAGACCACCGACATTTTGTTTGAGATCTTGCTCAGTGCGACGTTAAAGGGTCTGATAAAAGTGGTTTTACATGGAACTATGATTATACCTCTCAATCAAATGTTCAGCACCAACGCAGAAATAACTAATTATGTCAGATCAACTGAGTTCTTTATACTGCAGTTTATACCTACACCCAGCATATGTAAATATTGGTAATGTGTTCGAGGTTTTAGAAACAAAACAGACTAAATGGAGATTAATTCATTTAAAATTCCGTTTTCCTCTAAATTCTTACAATATATAGTTATTGGTTAATTATTGTCCATGGTGTGGTTGTAAATCCAGGTTTTCTCTCAGTATCGTAGGATTCTCTATTTGGGATAACAACTTGTATTTATCTTTGACATCTTTTGTATATTTTTTGTAGCAGTGAATATAATCAAACTGGTGAAAAGGTCTTGAAAGTGTCTGTTAATATGAGTGTATGGTAAAGGTGGTCACACGTTTTTGATTCTCAAACTGTTTTACAACACCTACATACTCCCTTCTCCATTGTCCTTTGTGCTAGGACAACAATCAATATTCTTGAATCCAAAGGTGTATTGTTTTCTATGAACATAGTATTATTTTACATTTAGTTTTCACCTCTCCATTCTTTAAAGAAAATCAAAAACAGCAGAGTAATGTGCAAATATATTATTTATAACCATAGAGAGTAGGGTCTACTCACAATGGATCAACGATAATGGCCACACACATCCTTTGATGTGTGATTGTCCTCCTGAATTCTACAAGATCTGTGCACTCATAAATACCATCTTTCAGAAAAGGTTTTCGAATGAAATTATGCACATGTGTGCATGTAAAGGATGATTCGGTTCTCCAGGCTTTACCTTAACCAGTGGAACCATGTAACATTAGAGTGTGCACTATTAGACTTGAATAAGATTCTTATTCTTATACGGTTCACTTTACACTAAGAAGACCATAAGTGTATAACTCCACTCTTCTCAAAGCTAGAACGTTGGGGTAGCCTAGTGGTTAAAAGCGTTCGCTCGTCACGCCAAAGACCCGGGTTCGATTCCCCACATGGGTACAATGTGTGAAGCCCATTTCCTGGTGTTTCGTTTCCGTGATACTGCTGGAATACTACTAAACGCAGCATGAACTTAACTCCACTCTCACTTTTCAAAATCAGATCGTTCAATTTTTGCAAGTGCACATTCATAGTGGTTACAGAAACACAACCTGGTGAAACATTTGACCTTATTTGTACAGCTTAAGTGGCGTCATCAATGTTACTTGAGGGACATGTGCATGCATCGTACGTAGTTAAGTTTAGGACTCTACTGTCAATATCTGCTTCAATCATGACCTCCTTCCTCATTATTTGTGTTTGTTCTTCAAATGGGTCGATATTGCCGTCACAATCTGAACAACAAACGATTGAATTAAAGGCTTCAACATTCTTCTGTGTGGATTTGGCGGGACTTATTTCCCATAAATGGGTATAATCTAATATAAACTGTTCATATAAAAACAGTATACAGTCCATGGCTCCTAATTGAAACAGCATTGGTTTGTCAATATTGGTTGGTTTTTAACTAGAGATACTGAACAAGTGAACATCAGTATTGTACAACGTTGTTGTAGGATACGTCCAAAACCGGAATATTGCTGCGAGCGTCGTTAAACATTAACACAAAGCCTTAACGTGGCAAGAAGTTTCCCTTTGTCATATTGAATATTTATATTAAAATCCATTCCAAAATGTTTATCAGGATATGAGTCATGTTTTTGTTGCGAATCGATTAAATAATCATGTTCACTTTGTCAACTTCGTTTTATAATCATTTTATCAATCCTATATTTTGTCCCTTAAGTTCATTTCCCATTATCAGGGGGAAAGAACGCAAGCTGGTGTAGGATTCTTTTACCTACCAATAACCTTGTTCAATTATAATTAAAGAGGTAGTAATAATTGTCATTTACTTAGATTCATGGCTAGTTTCTTAAATGGGCGTCTAAACATTTCTTTAATTTGTAAAAATGTATCTTCCTATTGAACGTTTTTCAATACTATATAAAAACATTTGCGAAGTCTGAACACGAACAAGAGCTGTCACATACGGTCTATTAATTCATAAATAAGGTCTCAGAAGTGTGATTGTTCAGCTGTATATCCACCACTGGTAAACAGTCGTGACACAGACTTTATCTTATATTTGTATATCTAATGTTTTTAAAATCCCTGTTCAGACGATACGTGAATATAATTCAACAATGACATTAGAGACGTTAGTCTTTAGCTAACAGACTTGGGATAAACCACAATATTGTTTCTTTTGTACTTATGACTGTCAACCCGAGGCCTTACACTAAATACCTTAGGTAAATCAAAGGGAGAAACAACTCTAATTACTTAATGTGGCACAATATTGATGAACGGTAATAATAATAATCTTCTGATGGGTCAAAGCCACTGGAATGGGTCTTTCTTCAGAATCTCCTTTGTGTGAGGGAGGCTTAAAGTCCTGTATATGCTTTCCTTAATATGTTGGGACTATGACTTTTCTGTTGGTGGTTGTCTTACATTGCATGTTGCTTTCCCCCAGGAAAAACGGAGAGGTGGTATCACGAAGAGGACTACCAACACGCTTTTTATAAATATGGCTGCAGATATGGAACATGGCTTTTAAATATCATGCATTAGGCTTATGTTTCCCATAACGGACAGGAAGGGCATCAAACCGGAAGTGCTTATCCGTGGTGGTTGGGAGACCTAGAACTACAGCAGATTGCACTTGAATGCAGTAATTGAGTAGAAAATAGCCTGCAGTGCCATTGTGGCAAGACCAGCAGCATTATGCTGACTTGATTAGTGACGATAGCTCGATGACCAAATGTTTATTATCAGATGTCTTGAAAGTAAGCTGACCTCTTGTTCTTTTAAAAAGTTATACCAAGTCTTGGAAAGAGAAACATTATTAAAGGTCACATGCAACAAAAGATCAAACTTAGTGAAAGCACAATTATCACTTATTCATGACATATAATATACATTGATGGTTATGAAAAAACATATAAACGAATTATTATAAATTGCAATCGCAAATCAAAAGTGCAATATTTTGTACTTGGGTTTTCCCTCGAAACAAGAAACACTCAGGAGACCAGACCCAGTCAAGAGCAGATTGGGTGTGCACTCAAGCGTAACAGCTGGTTCATTTGCCAGTAACCCCTCACGGTTCATTGTGTGTGTGTGTGTGTGTGTGTGTGTGTGTGTGTGTGTGTGTGTGTGTGTGTGTTGGGTTTTGTAAGTTCTTGCTCATTTTTTGTGTATAACATTTTGCAATCAACAGACATCATAACATGCCATGTACGTACAAGTATCTCACCTGCCTGACCGTAAACTATGTTGTTATAAGCTGTAGGGCTAGTGGCATGTAGCAGGAGTATTGGGGATTACCGTATAGCCTGATAGGGTGTTAAGTTCAAATTGCATGTGGTCGGTGATGAAGTTGTGTATTGAATATTGTCTATTTAGCAGACCAGGCAAGGAAGGAGCCGCATATATGTCAATAATACAGACATTGAGTTTTGTTTTGTGACAACAGAGATATTTATATCCACAGTTGAAATTCTGTCAACGCTGAATAATGACATTGCTAAGTATCGAACTGAGAAAGTGACTCGGTAAAAGAACGTGCGATGAAATAAAGAATTGAAATTATATAAAACACTTAAATCGGTAATCTACTGTCATAACATATAAAAAGCTCGACCCTGTGAAATATCAACAAAACATTAGAAAATAGCTCACATCAAAGGCAACTACACCAGTATTCACCATAACGAAGGTTTTCCGTCTTGAATGTCGATCATACTCACTGGTTGACACATAGCTGAGTAGCTCTAGATCCTAGCAAGGTTCTTTTATGTAATGAGTAGATTATTTACTATTTGTTTTGAGTTAGACTACTCCTGCTCAAGACCTTATAATCCGGACATCCGCTTCCAAGCTGCGCGTACCTATTTCACTGCTTGTAATACTGTAGAGCGCAGCCAACTGTTGAAATCTTTTCACCCCAAACGCTGGGGGAATTTAGTGAATCAATTTGAACTCTAAGTTCACTTGGGGTTTTTTTCATTGCGCTATGTTTCAACTTTATAAGTTGAATTTGCATTTTTGATCATTTTATTATCGATATCCTATAAGTCCATACCGAAAGGTATCAGAATCTACAAAGTTGTGTTTTACGTTGCATGTGACATTAAAGGTAAAACACCCAAAATCAGGGAACCTAATAATATACATTATTAATTCATTGAAATATCAACCAGAACCTATTTAAAACGTTGTTAATTTATATATATGTTTTGGATCTTAGATGGGTAAATTTCCCTTAATCCTGAACCAATTATAGACCATTTAATTGATTAGTTTAAAACACACAGTCCAACATAGAACAATAAACTATTAAAATCAAGGAATTTGTCCACAGATGTCAAAACACGCAAATATGTGGTTTCAGGCTGTATCATGTATAACTTGGTTAGATTGGAATTGCTTTTAACAACACAACATGCAGTGTCTGTCAGTTTCAGTCTAAACTGCATACGGCTTTTCTACACAGAAACATGGTATTTTAAAATGAGCTAAATGATTTTGAAATTGCTTTTATTTACATCCAATTTTACAAATGACATGATTTCAGATACGTGTGGTGTCATTGTCCTGAGCATTGTAAGATAGGCTTGTCTCACAAGACAGTATTTAATCTGCCAAATAATTAAGCATAATAGATTTGCTTTTTGTGGGATGATGGATGATGTAATACACTTTGCAAAATATGGTTTCAGATGTGTGGTTAATATTTTAAATTAGTAATAAACAGACCATAATAAATTGTTTCTGGAAATTTGGCACAGCTCACAGGACTGTTTTTATCATTGCACATGAAACAATCCAGATACCAAGGCCGGAGTAATTTGTCCTCAATGTGTCTTGTTTGGTCTCCATGAGTCAGAAATGCCTGGCATCGTCATTCCATGATTTACGATTAATTGTATTCTTAATGTTCATCCACTCTTGCTGTAGTGCTTGTGCCTGGTTCTGTGACTGCTGCTGACATGGTCACAGACGTTTATCAAGGGCATCCCATAAATGTTCGATGTGGCCGAATCTGGAGACCATAGAAGACGATGGCAGTACTTGACAGTTTGTGGTTCCTCAAAAGCCGTTTGTCAGTCTTGTTGCAGTAGGGGTCAGCCCGTTGTCATTATTTAAAATTGGCATTCCTTGTTGCATAATGGGAACGACGTGTGTGTGCGCTGGTCTTCCCACCAAACCTGTCTACCTCCTGTACGCAGTTTCGAGCGTCATTAAACCAACCAAATTACCCAATCGGGGACAATGCTGGTTAGTTAGAATGACTCCTGAAACTGTCGTCTCAAGCCAATTCCCATGCAGCAGAGACGGTTCCCTTACCCCAGGGCTGAAATCCGAGGGGTGACAAACTTGGCTGGTGGAACAGCGCCACTACGCACACTTCAGATGCAGCTCAGCACAGCCAGGTGAGATGACCCTACTTGTCCAGGGGAAGCAGCTGGCGCTGGCACCATGGCCGTGTGTCACCCTCTGTGGTGAGGCGTGAAAAGAACAATAATTACATGATGAGACTTAAACAACTTTTCTATGATCGATCATAAAACGTCAGTTTTCAAGATCCCTTTAGATTTTAGAGTTTTCAGGACCATGTGTCACGTATTTATGTTTTCACTTATCTATTTCGAGTTATTTAATCATCCATCGTTCTCATTTTGAATCCAAACCGACTGTACAATTGTGATGACGACAAATGGGAACCAATGGTTTCATAGCTCAAGAAGTCATGTTGCACATACTTATTGATTACATTTTGCCGTTGTGTTGAGAGTTAATGCTTGTCAACAATGGGTTGCAAACGTGAATGGTAGACGACTGTGTCCATGTATTGGGATTGGAGTAGTGTAAATTATTGTCACCTTGAAGATATTTCAGACCATGCATTGCATTTTATCGTAAATTGTTTCATCACTAAAGTTTTCATCATTGGCTAAAATTGTTTTATAATCGCAGCTAAAGTAATGTTATAAAACCGGATAATTAGACAGTGCAGAGGCAGGAGTACTGTAGTGAGTAGGTGGCAATGGGTCTTATGCCGCTTTTAACAATATTCCCAGCAATATCACCAGAATAGAATTTCCGCATTGTGCCCCGTAGCAGGGAATCAGACCCGGGTCTTCGGCCTTTTAACCACTAGGCTACTCCACCGCATATAATGTAGAAATAATGTCATTATTATAGAAGAAACTAAATATCAATAACATGGTTACAGTGCTATATTATAGCTGAGATATTGCCGGCAGCTCCATTTTAACTGATTCACTCACTGTAAGTACCTGGATAGTATGGAAATACATTGACGTGTAAGAACCCCTTAGAAATCCGCTGTTTTCCCAGATATGATATACAGTATATATATATGCTGGGGTTTTGACAAGAAAGACACGTTTGATGGTTCGATCCACATTGGCTGCAATAATGCTTTTGTTTTATTGTCGTTTTAGACGACACTGATTCATAAATAATAGAAATAGAATCTTTATGGAGATGAAACTTCTCACCTACATTATTGTATAGCTCCTAGATATTTCGTTTCCCATAATCGTTAATTGAGTAAGCTTAAACAGGGAATTAGTTTCAGTGTCGCTACCCCTTCCATTACAGGTCAGACTTGAATGAAGGATGATACTGTTTGCTCTTGTATCCTCCTTACTTCAGCTTTCAGTGTACATTGGTATCAAGCAGAATATTTCCACAGGAGTAGTCTTAGATGCTTCATTTATTGTTCCTTGACTACAAAGTGTGAACAAAGTTACCAAAACCTATAAGTCGCCAGGAAAATGGTTCTGTGATTTCAAAACTGGCCAACATTTGGACACAGAGAACTTGTCATTGTGGGAATCCTACGTTGGAATGGTACTGATGTTTACCAGAGGGAATGCTCTGTTGGAAGGAATGCACAGCGTTGAGGGATGATTCCACTTTAGCAGCAGAAGACGGTTCAGGAGATCTTCAGGAAGAGATCAAAGAGACAGTGTTGTTGAGGATGAGGATTCCACTTTGCTTGGCAGAAGACGGTTCAGGAAGATCTTCTGAAGAATCAGAAGAAGACAGTGTTCAATTGAGGATGATTCCACACTTTAGCAGCAGAAGACAGTTCAGGAAGATCTTCACGAAGAATCAAGAAGACAGTGTTGTTGAGGATGGTTCTGCTTTAGCAGCAGAAGACAGTTCAGGAATCTTCCTGAAGAATCCAGAAGACAGAGTTGTAAGGAGGTTCAAAATTAGCAGTTATTGCACCCGACACTGTCAGAACAATAACAACTCAAAATATCTTGACACCAGTGCTTCAAGGGAAATATGGAATTCTGAGGGGTGAGATTTTTCAATTACTTCTTATATTTCTTTGTTAATTTGTTGTTGTATAAAGCCACAATCACCAACTGTCTAGCTATATGACCGTGGAGGTCTGCACCAGACAATACGAGATATCATGAACATCAATTTGCGCAACTTGGATGTGTACGCACTTCAAGACTATAACTATACTTCCCCATAGAAGTTTAGACTCACTAGTGTAAAATGTAGCCCACTTACTTCCAGGCAACTGATCTAAACTAGATTTTGCAAAATATTTCATACCGTCTAAGGGTACTGTTTACGTGAACTGATGTATTGTAAAACAAGGGTGTAACATTGAAAATATTATTGTCCTTAGGTTCAATATTATGAAACTCAGTGAAAACTGACGAATTCTTAACACAACTTTACACCAAAACACTGTGTTCACATGCATTGTTTGCACATACTTTACAGCAATTCGATGTATGATCCTCAAGCAATTCATCTGCATAAGGTTTCAGTTGGTTCCCCAAGTTGGTGGAGAAATTCATCTTCGATGTAACCATACATATATACATAACATATAGTGAGTGCATTAAGTGGTCTAAACCTTTGATAGGTGATATATATACCTAAAAGGCAAGGGGAGTACTGAAATATTGTCAATACCAGTGACGTCAAAACATGTTATGCAAGGAGTTTCTTCTCTGTAAATCCTAACACCAAAACACGTACAGTGTTAGTTTCAACACACACGTGGTGACAGTGTTTTTCTTGAGTTGGACACTTTAGAAAGGATCAGGAATTCTCTATCGGCATTATTTCGGTGTAGATTTCTCTGAAAATGTTTTTATATATTTGGTGATTTACATCAGATACGATATATGATAAGTATATAAGTTCATCATTATGACCAGTGAAGACCGTGATTGTTTTAGCTCAGATGGAGATATCTCCATTACCAAACCTGTATTCGTCTTGGTGAACCTGCTCCATACTGATCAGGTGCAGGACTGTTTGCGTTAAATGATGAAACCGGATGGAATGGTACTACCGTTTTGTTCAATATTTTTTAAATGCATAAAATATACAACACCTTAGTACTATGCATCAAACAGTCTGTTTGTCCCTTAAAGAAACCCACGTAACAACCGTTGCATCACTACTTAATACTTAAAAGCAGCATTAAAATTTAATTATAAATGTGATAGAACGTCATCATAAGAAGAGATATACATGTGTTTTGTATCAAGTGTTAACGTCAAAACATGTATCACTCTGAAAACTTTGTCTTATGAGTTCTGGTGTCCCCCGCCATTGAAATTGCTGGAATATTCCTAAAGGCAATAAAACTAAACTCACTCACTCTTACATGAAATAGCATGGGGTGATGGAATATGTGAAACAGTATTATATAAAGCCATACAATTCCACTCACCACCTCTTTGAAGCATGTTCATCAGAACGAAAACAACAGGTGTCATCACAGAGTTTCAATACAATACTTCCCCACTTTAGATGAAACTGACACCTGTGACCGCTGCACAGGTGGGGGTGGGGAGTTAGAGATCGACGTTTTATGATTGACGACGACAATGTCTCCACTACCACATTTATTATAACATCCATAAACTGGATAGTCAAGATAGTTATATATCCCTATGCCATTCAAACAATAGCAGGCATAATGTGTTATCCTTATCATCCTCCACCCCTGCAACAACTTGGCTATTACTGTATCAGTTCCGTTGTAAAAGAAAATATCTATCTTAACCCCTGGATGCCGTGATTTATTCAGGCGCACATGTTCATACGGTTTGAAATGTAGACGTTGTGCGAGAATTGCGCTGCGTTGTCCCTGGATCTGCAATACGGCTATAAAATTACACAGAATTGTAGAATATTAAATTTCCTATCCGTTGGTATAAATATAACTGCAAATTACCGGTTTGAGAAATAGACACTGCTAAATGTTGTCCCAAAATTTTGCTATGGGAACAAAACAATTAAATTTTCTGCTTTTATCATTACCAAATAAAGCATTGAGCTAAGTTTTTTTAATCTGGCATCTTTCTGGAACGTGTGAGTAAACAAATACTGCCTGATATCTGAACGACATAATTATGTATGAAATGGGTTTGTGTGCTTATGCATAACGTTATGGTTACAATCTTAAAATGACTAGGAAACGGCGAAAATGGTTTTCTTTGAGATACGTCAAACTGACGACAGAGGTCATATGCGGAACATAACCCATATACTTAACACTAGGTCAGATCACTTGGAAAGAATTTATTGTGGATACGGACTTGCTATATTTGCGTTATGTTTTGTTCACCGTGAACCAAACTATTCCAATACAAGTTCGTCCAATATCAGCGGATACGTTTGTAGTTTCACAATTTATAAGAAAGATGACAACGTTCAACCTGAGAAAGCACGTAAGAGCTTATTTGGACAGCCATATCCGATAGCCATAATTAATTCTTATATTAATTTCTTAGAACTGATTTGATGATATTGAGTTTGAATTGCATAAGACTTTTTAATACTTATAGAAGGAGTGAGTGGTGAGTTAATGTTAACGTCACACTTATAGAAAGGATTTAGGGACATTAAGCTTCTAGACTTTCAATATAAGTTCCTACATGGAATTATTTATACTAAAAGGTGGAGTAAAACTGGTTGATAATGAAATATGCTCTTTTGTGTATTAGTGTGAATGAGAACTATACCATGTATATTGGGAAGTGATGGAACCAAAACCTTTGGATGACTTTCAAAATAGGATTATTCAAAGCATACAAGAACTGCAACAGACAATTTTTCCTTACCA
>NW_025766429.1:0-41072 GCF_003918875.1 Haliotis rubra
ACAAAAGATATTGTCTTGTTTAAGTGAGGGCTATGTAAAGTTTCCATAAGATAGAAGAGGCATCTAAGGCATTTCGTTAGAACTCATTTCTACGTATCGTAATGTATTTAGATATATTTCAGAAAAACGTTGAGTCAAACGAGCAAATAGCCCTCTTTCATAAGCGGTGAGTTGTCACAATTTTTGAGGAATGTGCGTCGTTTGGACCTTTAAAATCACCATTAAAACTAATTGGAATTCATCTCAACGGAAAATATGTTGGTTATTAGTGTTTCCACCTAAATATCATCGATATTGTCCGAAACGTAATGAAGTAGTGTATCTCAATGTAGGGAAACCGTGGTGCCGACCCTGAAGCCGGTAGTCACCTAACAGCAAAATGCACTCGTTTCTATTATCTGATTGCGGTAAGTCAGTCATTCAAAGCTGTTTAAATATACCTCCACATTTTGCGACGTTGTAACGTCCAACATGGAACCGATAAGCAGAGTCCAATCGATATAGTTTCTCCCGAGGGACGCGCAGAACACAATGAGCGTACACTTCGTTACCTTGGCACCACGTAACTACAGCGTCAAAGCCACATAAACACGACACAGGGTAACATCAATTAATCATATATGAAACCTACATGAAGCAATACTGGGATGTTTAGGCGGTAACCTTTAAGAAAGTTTGTGTTTTAAGATTGACATTTTAGTCTCCTGTGAAAATCGCGATTGACTAAACATATTTCACTGGATGAAAACATACTTTGCTTGATTTGGGCATGAAGGACGTCTTGAGGTCCAGTATAAGATGATAATATGTGTGTTAAACTTTAGACCATTGTCAACTGGTATTTCATAATGGGTTTAGATACTGATTGCAAATTGGTATGGTATTTCCCCTCTGGTAACACTTTCTAGCCAGCAGTGCCTGTACCTGTGTGTGTGTATACATTTCTGTTTGAGTGTGTTTGTGTGTGCACGCGCGTGTGTGTATGTGTTGTTGTTTTACACAGAGCTCATTTACGTTTCTGACAATAATCGAGACTGGATCGGAACATCTAGTGATTAACATTGTCAGCAACAGTCCACAGAAAATATGACTCACTCACAGCCTAGGACGTGGTTTCAAGCAAAGCCATGAATACCACATGGTTTTACGTTGTGAACAAGAGCCGAACACATCACATTCCAAGTCTTTTATTTGCTTACATAAATCAACAGTTCAACACAGGGTACATGGTGGTAAACATCAGATATCTTGCTATCATATATTTTTACAAGTATCACAGACAGGTTCAAATGAACGTATGTGTCTCTGGCACACACATTGCAGACTCCATGTCATTAGAACATGCACTATACACACATCATTAATACAATGTTTTCACTGTCGCGATGCAATATAGTGGTTGTATGCATATTAAGAGCGGTGCGAGATTCTGGGTGACATACCACGCTTTAGATCATGCTTTACATTTATGTGGGTTCCTTTTACAATGAAACCATAAACAATTGTTTCAAAGGTTGAAGTTGAAAGATAATTTGACTTTTCATTTGTGTGGGCGTAACATGTCTGTTCGAAAATCTACATTTTATATCAGAGAACACGTACTGAACGTACTTTCGTGAGGGTCTATACCTCATGAAGCCAATAGTTTTGACACGTGATCAAAGCAACCACAGGAAACAAAAGTTGAAAAACCATTACATCATTAACTGTATGTGGCTTATAATAATAAAATTATTTATATGTATGTACAAAGCAAACATTCTCGGTGTGAAGAATCAAAGTCATTACACACAAGCGCCTTTGTGTACATAGCGCTGGAACCCGTTATAAGGCACAGTCGTGGTGTGGGTAAGGTGTGAAAATGAACCGAAGTGACTGCAACGGATATGTACAATAACGTTATATATCTATAGTTCACAAAATATAATATATCTACAGACAATTGTCTCTCTATATAGACATTCGCTGATACGTTTACCGCAATACTTTGCGATGTATCATTGTAGCCGGAATCATATGTATACAACCAAAAAAAAACTGCTTACACTGGTACATCGATTACATGACAGATATCATGACATGTTCGTCTAGTCTGTTGGTTTCATCTTTAACGCGGCAGTATTCCAGCGATATGTGGCCTTTAAACACTGGACAGGACTCTGTGATTATATGAACATCAATCCTCGATTCATCGTTTACAATCCAAGCTTGGCCCAATCCAATGTGTCGCCTTTTACCACTGCCATAGAATGTTGGGACCATTTCCAAATTGTAAACGAGTCATTCTCAAAACTCGTGCATATTTATGTTATATGTTTGTCAAACAAACATAAGTCAAAGTCAGTATTTTTTTATGGTAACCAATTTATCTCAGTTTATTCTATACTTTACAGTAAAAAAATGGGAAAACATATCTTTATATTTATTTTAAACACCCAAAACAACACAACTCCAGTGGCCGATGTGCAATTTGATTTTTGTTGTTGTATATTTCATGGTTTTCAAAAGAAATGACTTAACATATGATAATTAATGATGTTACAGCTACATGCTTGGCTTGGTTTGGCCTTTTTTGTATGGAAAATTATTTTGCAGTCACAATGCCACTGCCGTAACATGCAGTCTTTACCCGTTTTATGCAAGACAGGGACATCCATAAGTAAATATTTTGCTTATTAAATATTCTTCAAGCATTCTGAAATATCTGACTGACAAATTCCATTAAATTATCTTTTAAAGTAAACATAAAAACTGGCTTTAATAAGAATGATACTACCGTTAATGCCAATGTCCATACAATAACATTATCATTTTTCTTATCTAACTAAAATTTATTTATCTGTTTGTGTTTGGATTTTATAGTGCATGTATGTTTGGTAGTAGAGCTTCAAGTAAGCATAATACAATTCATATTCTCATTTTGGATTTTTGCTTCATATTACGTTATATTTGCAAATCAGAAAAGAAAGGAATTGTTGGCCCTCTAAGCAATGAATATAAATTTTCAAAACTCATTAGCAATGTTTTGTTGTAAAACTACATATCTACATTTAATGAAGATCATCTTTGGATTATTTTGTTCAAAATGATGTTCAAATTTCGTAACGGTAGTGACGCAATTTCGTGAAATTTCTAATAAAGGATAAAATATGAAAATTAAAACGTCGTTAAGTTTGCATAAATTATGTTTTGGATATTCAGAATACTATGAACATAATCAACAACATTTCAAGGTAAAAGAAGAAAACGAAATTTCAATTTTGCCTACATGAAATATGCACGAATTTTGAGATTGACTCAATCCTTAAAGGGCCATTTTATCATGGACAAAGTCGGGGATGTATGCTAAAAAAGGACATCCAAAGGCATTACGCAACTCGAAACACACCGCGACAAATACAAGAATGCGTGGATGATTACAAGCATATTTACAGCTGTGGGTCTGCATTTAGATACATTTACATTTTAAGGGAGGTAGTTTTAAATTGGAAAGTAGTAAGGGATCGCTCTGCACTCCGTTGCTAATTAAAACTTTATCATGGCAGCATGTTTAGGCATAATATCTTAATAATAATAATGGGCGTATAATTTATAGCACTTGATATTCTTCAAAGTAAGTGAACAATATTCAGATACAACTTCTGTTGACCATAATCTTTATAATTTCCTTTTTAACGTAGTGTGCATTCATAGCCATGTTTTCACCATTGTTGATGCACAGTGGCATTTCAGTAACAAAGGTGATTATGAAAGACCGTCATGAATGTTGGCTAAAGAATGTTGCAGTTCCACTACCGTCACATCTATCTGTTGTGAATAATACGAGCCCTGTCATAAATGTGGTCTGCACTGCTACAAATCTACAATGATTTAACGCATCATCGTAGTTACGTAGCATCCTGTTAAATGCACAGACCTAGATGCACTTTAAACACAAAGCCTCACCAGCAGACATCCTAAACTGTTATGTCCATGTAGAATTTCATGCCCATCATAAATATAAATATTCGTTTTGTAATTGCGATTATTTAACCGGTACCGTCCCAATGGCTGACCTATAATGCCCAGGGCTCTTAAAATCATGACAAGTTATAATTTTGATTTTGAGAGATGTCCTATTGTTGTGTCCTATTGTTTTGTTGGAGGGTACTGTCGAAGGGGTAACTTTGTACCTGACTGTAGGCTGGAGGAGGTGCATTGTACATTGGGGGTGGGGCGCTGTACAATGGAGCCTGGGGCACGTAGCCTGGGTCCCAGGGTGCAGAATGCATTGGTTGCGGCGGTTGCGGGTGGCGCGCATCGCTGGTGCAGGCTGAGGGTACATCACCTGCTTGACCATATGCAGGGGGTTGATACATAGGCGGGTAACTCTGACGGGGTGGGCCCATCATTGCACCTGAAACGAGGAATTAGGTCTGCGGTGAATATGCTTGTATAGGCATTTCTACCGGCATCATGAACTCAAGACAAAGAATGTACATTCTAGTGAATATGGTGTAACGGCGCTATTAAAGAAATTTAAAATTACACCGTTGTTTGATATGTGGCAGACAAGGTGTGTTGAAGGGTATGTACACGTCTACCACTTTGGTAAAGAATACACCGCGGATATGGTACTGACAAATCTAGAACCATAGTAAGATCCTGCTGATATATAACCTCGACACACCATCTCATGACACCTTATGGGCATATTGAACTTGTGCCTGCACGTGTCTGTTTGTTGTTTAACGCCACACTAAGCAGTATTGCAGCTAAATGATGGCAGTCAGTAAATAATCGAGTCCCGATGAGACGGTCTGGTGATTGATATCATGAGCATCAATCTCCCCTACTGGGATACGATGACATGCGTCAACCAAGTCAGTGCGCCTGACCACCCGATCCCGTTAGTTGCCTCTTACGACAAGCATGGGTTGCTGAGGACCAATTCTAACCCGCATCTTTTGGGCAGCCTCCAGTTGTGTCTTAAGGAGTCATGGCGGAGATGTGTCTTCTCCTTTGTACATGGCAGCATCATGTGAAGTTTTTGTAAATTGTCATGATATCGCTATCCTGGTCCTAATGGGTGTGTGACTGAGTTCTATTTCCCCTTGGTATCTACCTGAAGTATGTGAGACGTGCACAGTTTGAACTGTTTGCGGTCCGACAGCACCTGGCCTCATCATGCTCCCGTGGTACCGCTTCCTCTTACAGAGGTAAGCGACGATGACGATGCAGAAGATGATGAAGAGGACACCGACAACAATACCAGCTGTGCTGCCCCCGGTTAACCGAACGCTGACAGCAGATCTGCAGTAAAACAAACATAGCTTACTTACATCCCCTTGTTGAAATGAAATGTACATGTACGGAATATATGATGGATGTCAATAAACATAAACATAATAGTGCAGTATTCGATTTGTGTGGCAGTTGGTCCATTCAGTGTGTATCGATCTGTAACTGAGTGTGTTGTATTATGATGTATACGTGATGCAGATAGAGCATGGGACTGTATAACGTCACATTTATTCATTTATTCCCTGAAATATGTTATTCCATTTAATGATATTTATGTACAAAATTAAAAATAAAATCCAAATGAAGCCCAGAAAAATGTTTAATTTAATCTGTATTGGAGATGGACTATGTACCTTATTCATACCGTATCCACTGATGTAAATGGTACTTTTTGTTCGCTGTGTATTATTAATATTTATTTCATTTAATGTCATTCTTAAGCGTGATATTCCTGATAAAAACAAGTTCATTGTGGATAAATCAATATTGCAAACGAGAGCCACAGTGAACAGCTTCGTGTTTAAAGTTTCGTCAAGCCTGCAGGTATGTATAATCTGAGGGCAAACATGTGCTTTCAATAACCGAATATATCCGGAGTAGTATGACTCCAGTGTGTCCACCCTAATTTGAGTTTACCTGTGATTTTCCAGAGTTAACCTTGTGTCTATCCTGACGCTACCCTGAGATTACCCTGTGTCTACACTGAGATTACCCTGTGTCTACCCTGAGTTTACCTTGTGTCTATCTTGAGTTTATTTTGTGTCTATCCTGACCCTATCCTGAGATTACCCGTGTCTATCCTGAGTTTACCTTGTGTCTATCCTGACCCTACCCTGAGAATACCCGTGTCTATCCTGAGTTTATCTTGTGTCTATCCTGATCCTACCATGAGATAGACACCTATGTCTATCCGGAGTTTACCTTGTGTCTATCCTGACCCTACCCTGAGATTACCCGTGTCTATCCTGAGTTTACCGTGTGTCTATCCTGACCCTACCCTGAGATTACCCGTGTCTATCCTGACACAACCTGAACTTACCCTGTGTTTACCATGTGTTTACCCTGAGATTACCCGTGTCTATCCTGATCTTACCCTGAGATTACCCGTGTCTATCCTGACCTTACCCTGAGATTACCCGTGTCTATCCTGACACTACCTGAACATACCCTGTGTTTACCCTGTGTCTATCTTGACACTACCTGAGTTTACCCTGTGTCTACCCGGTGTTACCTGGAGCAGCAGTATCTGGTACTGGAGGAACCGCAGCATCCATAAGTACAGGTGAAGTAGGTGGTGCTGGAGTAGTAGGAGTAGGTCTTTCTGCTACACAGAACACCCAGCACATCTGGAAGCAGTGGCACATACACATGCATCTGTGTTGTATCTACCTTAACTGTACAGATCATTTAAACGAAGGCAAATGGCCGACAAAATTCAGTCTTTCTGGGATTTGTTGATCAAGGACTTGAAACCAAATCTTCCTAAATGTATGTATATATAATATCAACCAAGAATCGTTTTGTCACCGTAATATAATAGGTAAATAGCTACGACCTGATGGTATTTTCACGCTTCCTTAGCAAATTCAGATCACACACTGGGTAAAGCTGAAATAATGTTTGCAGTAGCGTTGAGACAATTTCTTTAACAATTTATCAGTCCCTGCTGCACGTTTACCATTCCAATTTACTTATAAGTTGGGAATTAATCGATATTACCTTCAGTCGTATTCAGGTGGGGTTTTTTAGCCCAAAATACTTTTATTACAATATGTCAGAATGACCAAATTATCGTCATTTGACTCCAAATGTTAAAATGTATAAAATATATATCAGCTGCAAAATGGAATATCACAATGACACATCAGTAATGTAGGCGCAACACTATGAATATTTCAGCCGTATGTGGCCAGCGACTAATGCTATTCCTGAGTTTGTGCAACATATCCACATTGAACAAAGCAGATATTTGATACACACATAACCCTGGCACTTCCCTTAAATGATGTATTCAGCCGAATCTCTGTGAAACAAATGAACAGTATTTTCCATGAGCTCATGGCGTCTCAAGAACTATCACATTCAAAACTACAGGACCTGAATACTGGGTGTGGTCTACCGTCAAATATGCTTTGAGTACAACCATTTTAGTCATTGGCCTCGAGACGCAGGACCACATACGGCAATATGTATTGAGTGTAATGTAAGTTGTTTTTGAAAATTAGGATATCAAAATACGAAGTAATTCACAGAATGATTTTCAATAACATTTACCTGAAGAAGAGGAATGATGACGTCGATATACACGCGTTTGTCCCCAATTTTTCTTATAATTTATCAGATGTGTCTGTATGGTCAGTTACTTCATACCGTAAACCGTAGAATAGAGAGTAGTATTCATGAACTTTTCACATCTAAAACATTTTGTTATAATCATGTTGATAAAATGAAACTATAACCGACAGATAAGCTTATCTGAAAAGAACATGTGGATAAAATGAACATATAGCCGTCATTAACATTACACAATGTAATAGTCCTGATATTCATCATCACCAATGCTAGTATCAGGTATCACTGGCTACAGTGTGGTGACAGGGTGATATTGATCGACCATCCACCATTTGCATACACGAAGTGTGATGAGAGTTAAGCATTTCATGGCGACTTTCAGAATAGTATGATGCATTTTGAAAGGATAGGTTGACCACGAATTAGGCTGTAGTGAATCCTTACCTGAAACATTGAAAATAAGGAGCAGTAGCGGGTATAAGATGTATTCCATGACTCAGTAAAAATAGGCCTTGTCTTCATCCATGGACTTGTTCTATGTTTGTGTGAACCGCCCGTTGCCATTGGTAAAATCAATACAGGATTAACAGCAATATTGATTGAATGTGATGGTGTGCAAACTGGGATCGGTATATAGTTCATAGTGCATGTGGAGGTAATCTGAGTCCTTAGATTAGTATTTATGATTTAAATGATAATGCCTATACTTTCATTAAAAAAGGTTTAGGACTTTGTTTGAAGCAATTATCTCTATTACAATAGTCCTTCTTTTGTAGTTCTAAACATGTGTGGGGGATGGGGGGTGGGGTTGCCTAGTGGTTAAAGCGTTTGCTCGTCACGCCGAAGACCCACATGGGTAAAATGTGTGAAGCCCATTTCTGGTGTCCCCAATCGTGATATTGCCAAAATATTGCTTAAAGCGGTGTAAAACCATACTCACTCACCCTAAACATGCTCAGCCTATTGTTGGAATGACGTCACATCACACCTTTCGTGACTTCATACACAATGGATGGGGTTTTTGCTACAGAGCCTCTTTGCGAGAAACGGGCAAATAAGAAAAAAGGTACAGTCTTGCAAATCAGGAAACTGTGTGAGAAAATCGTAAAATAATGGTTCCCTGTTTCTTTGCCACTATCGGTAACAGTAGTTTATGTCTAGATTGAGGCTACCAACTGTAGTCCGTGAAGATCCGGGTTAGAACTGTTCTTGAGTATTGTCCTAAGAGGCAACTGACGGGAGCGGGTGGTCAGGCTCGCTGACTTGGCTGACACATGTCACCGTATCCCAACTGGTGATCGATGCTCATGCTGTTGATTAATGGATTGTCTGGTCCAGTCTCGATTATTTACAGACCGAACATCCTGGTTTAAAAGCCAACCAGTTGGGAATAGCAAACTTGGTACCCAAGACTCCACTATGCTTAGATTAGCCGCTCTTCCAAACCCACCAGATAATGCAAACGCTATGAAACACGTGGTACAACCACTGTGAAAGAAGGGTGTTCCAGACCACTAAATTATGCAAAATTATGCAAATTGAAATTGTTAAAACACATACTCACAAATAACTGAAGACCAACCCCACAGTCCAAAACTTGTCCGGTAAACGCAGAGGCCCCGTGTCACTCCAATATTCCTTTTGAACTATGCCTAGCATTTGCATCCTAGGCGTCCAAAGGTAGTCCAGTGTATCAAAAGCTGGATGTTGCAATTGCTTCACAGTTGCAGCACACAATAATTTACCGATAAGATCCACAGCCCAATTTCTGGCTCGATCTACGGTGACGTGTTCACCGTAATTATTCGCAAGCCTGTTGAGTCGGACATAGACTAACAGCTAGTCTCTGAAATGAACACATTTTAAAGGGGTTCATAGTAGAAGAAAATAAAATATAATGAAAAGGAGTCCTGAGACTTTCTTCATTTTCAGAGCTGTTGACTTGTTGCGCAGTGGAAAATAAAACGATTGGGCAGAGCTATGCTAATTAACTTAAATCCTAATCAACTAAAATTTCGAACTTACCTTTTGGCCTAAAACGAGGAACTAAACGTGATAACTATTATAAATGAGAAAACTATGAAATTTACAAAGAACTAAACGTGATTCTCTTAAATGAGTCTAACTGAACTTTGAGATGAAACGAACTGCTAAATACTGCTAAATACCGCTAATTTTGAATCTACATATCTAACATCTGAGTCATTCGTAATTCTAAATAAATGCCAACACACGACATGTAACGATCAGCACCTAATGGCAGAAAGGAGCGAATGCCCCGTGTATCGCTGATCACCGTCTTATATATGCAATGGTACTCGTTTTTCCCGTGCATTTCACCGGGTGTGTTCGGGTGATACGCCTAGTATGCACTGAGTGCGTTTGAGAGAGCAGTTTCAGTGATGAAACCAAAATGCCTTCAGAACATGCCCCCCTCCATGATAGATCCCTGTCTATCATTAAAACTGACTAAATGGGAGAACCAAGCAAAACTATCTATGAGTATGTACATCTTTTGCTGTTACAGGCATCATTTCACCATTTCACCATTAACTCCACTCAAGAGGGCAGACTTTTGTGATAGGCCTTTTCAAGACTGTAGAGCCAACCTGAACATCAAGAACGCGCACGTGACCATCCTTTCCAGGATAGGTCTTCAATACTCTGCCTAAAGGCCAAACTCCACGAGGAGTATCCGAAGACACTACAATCACAACGTCATCCACCTGCAGGTCTCGACATGGTGTTAACCATTTCTTCCTGATGTTGAGAGATGGGAGCCACTCCCTCATCCATCGTTTCCACACGTGTCTAATGAGTTCTTGAACTCTTCTCCATCGCTTCTTAGGGCTGAAGGAGGTAGAGTCCAACTCTGGCGCAAATTCCCCACCTACCTGACCATGTAGGAAATGATTGGGCGTGAGTGGAACATCATCCTGTGGATGTGCGCTTTGATACGTCAAAGGTCTAGAATTCATAAGAGCTTCCACTCCTATGATGGCTGTCATGAGTTCCTCATCACTAACATCCCCTGAACTCAAAATAGCATACATAGCTCTTTTGGCCGACTTCACCAACGACTCAAAGACTCCTCCAAAGTATGGAGCATTTGGGGGATTGAAAATCCAGTTGACACTTTTGTTTGCCAAAGTTGATTTAATCCACGCCTGAATCTAGGCCAGCAACGAGCTGTTTCAGCTCTTTTGCAGCTAGCGAAGTTAGTCCCGTTGTCTGAGATTATTTCCTTTGGCATACCACGTCTGTGCGCCATACGAAACAAGGCATTCAGAAACGAATCCGTGTCTAACCCAAAAGCCATTTCTAAATGTACTGCTCGTGTTGACAGACATGTGAAAAGGCAGAGATAACGTTTTTGTCGACTCTTACCTCGACCTTGTACCGTGTAAAACGGACCTGCATAATCCACACCTGTTGTCACAAATGCTTTCATTGAACATCGTACCCTAACCTTAGGGAGATCTGCCATTATCTGATGTGCTGGTTTGGCTTTTGCCTTTTACACCATGAACACTGTCTTTCCCACTGACGTATTTCCTCTCTAGCTGAAATAATCCAGAATCTAGTGGACAAGGCCGACAACGTACTATTTGTACCCATGTGACTCACCTGCTCATGATAATATTTGACAACCAGTTTGGTGACCCAGGAATGTCTTTGGAGTATAATAGGATGTCTGGCATCAAAAGACAATACATCCGCAAACCTCAGTCTGCCTCCTGCTCTCATTAGCCCATTGTCATCAACAAAGGCTGTAGGCCGACCAACTTACTGTTTGCTGACAACTCTGATTTTCTCATCAGTGAAGAGTAATCATCAGGAAATTCTTCCCTTTGATTTCTTACAAGTATTGCTGTTTCTGCGTCCTCAATGTCCTCCGCATCCAGTTCACCCTTCTTTCTAAGTGAACATGGAGCTCTAGCATTGTTAAGAAACCTATAGACCCAAGCATACACTCTGCAGAGTCTCTTCCAGCTAGAATATCTATTTGGTTCTAACCTATCAGTGTTTGAGTCAGATTTAGTAAACATGACTACGTTTACTTGAGAAGGCCTTTTTAGTTCTGGATTCTCACAGTTGTCAAAGGCAACTGTCTGTTTTGGCCACTCATCTTCATCACGAGTCAGAAATGTAGGACCATGCAGCCATTTGTCAGTGGAAAGGGTTTCAACATCTGCACCTCTACTAAGAATGTCTGCAACATTTTGCTTGGAAGGGACGTATTTCCATTGACTGATGTTTGTATGTTCCTGTATGTATGCAATCCTGTTTGCTACAAATGGTTTAAAACATCTACTTTGTCTTCTAATCCACCAAAGGACGTTCTGACTGTCAGACCACAATGTTACACATTGTAGAGGCAACTCTAATGCTTTTGCTACTGCAAGAATCAGTCTAACCCCAAGAACAGCAGCGAGAAGCTCTAACCGTGGCATACTAACTGCTTTGAGAGGGGCTACACGACACTTTGAAGCTACCAGATGACTAGTCCTTTGACAATCCCCTTGAGTTGTAACTGAGAAAACTACAGCTCCAAACGCTACTTCTGAAGCATCTACAAATGTGTGCAACTTCATTCTGGAAGTATCTAAGTTGATCTTGAGTCCCCTTGGAACTCTAAGCGAGCACAAACTTTCAACCTCGTGGTACCAAGTCCATGCTTTTTGTTCCAGATCTGGACTAACAGTGTCATCCCAGTTTACACCCGATAGCCACATCTCTTGCAGGATAACTCTAGCTCTTATGGTGAATGGACCTAGGAACCCTAGAGGATCAAACAACCTAGCAGTTTCTTTCAAGAAGTTCCTCTTAGTCATCTTGATATCCTGCCTAGACGACATGAATGAGAACCTAAACTCATCTGAGTCAGCACTCCATAGTAAGCCCAATGCTTTTACAGATGGCAATTCACTCATTTGAATGTTTATCTCCTTTAGTCTGTCTACTTCTGGTATTTGTTGGAGAACTGGTATGGAATTAGAGACCCACTTACGAGCATGCATTCCTGCACTACTCCACAGCTGTTGCAGCTGTTTGTAGAGCTCTATAGCTTTGCTGTCTGTCTCTACAGAATCAATGTTGTCATCCATGTAGGTTGACTTTTCTATTGTAGCTGCAGCTAATGGAAGTTCTTTCTCAAGTGATTTCGCATGTTCCTGAGTGATGTACTGAGCTAAAATGGAGAACAATTTAGTCCAAATACAACCTTTGAGAACTCAAACACATCTGGCTTTTGTTTTGATCCATCGATCTCCAAAGAAACCTTAGATATGTACGGTCATCCTGAGCAAGTTCAATTTGGAGGTACATTTCAGCAACATCACAAATGATTGCAACAGGGTGTTTCGAAACCGCAGCAAGATCTCAAACAGATCATTCTGTAGTTTAGGGCCTTGATGAATAACATCATTCAAGGATATGCCTTTATTCCTTGCCGAAGCATCAAATACTATTCTTACCTTTGTTGTAGTTCTGTCAGGTTTAATTACCGGAAAATGGGGCAAGAACCATTTACTTTGACCTATTTCAGTTTCAGGTACTTTTCTGATGTAACCCTTTTGTATGTACTGTTCTATGATGTCATTGTAGGCTTCTGATATGGTTTGATCTTTTGACAATTTCTTTTCTATATTGACAAGGCGACTGTGTGCCATGTCATAATTGTTTTGCAGACTATCACGACCCTCCTTCCATGGAATGCCAACCTGATATCTGTCTTCTTTGTACACAAAGAGATTGTTTTACAGCCTTAACTGCAACATCCTCATCAAGACTTCTAACTGTTGTTGAACCCGAAATGCTTTCAGATTCCCAAAACGAATGAATCAAAGAGTCAAGATTTGTATCTGCATCTACCTCCGTATTCTGGATGAAGAATGAACCTGCAACATGTGTTGCATGCCTGTAAACCTGGTATCTGACCCACACAAGTCTAAACCTGGTATCTGACCCACTTTGAGACAAGTCCAGCCTAAATAGTCCATACCTATTAGGATGTCAACCTAGCTACTGGCTCTCTTGGGAAGCAGTTATAGATTTCTTTAGAAAGAAGAATGCAGCTAGATAGCTCTAAATAGTCCATACCTATTAGGATGTCAACTATGGGCCGAGAACTTACCTCTGGGAATTGAATATTCCTCAAATGTGGCCATTGCTTTGCATGTTTACGCCAATCAATAACTTTCATTCTACCCGTTACTTTGGTAGTTGTCAAAGCTGTAATTGTCATGTCTACTGAACCATCCATACTCTCTAGGCCAACATCAATTAGCATACTGTCAAATGTCTCCTGTTTATTATTCAGGACATTGACCGACACTTGTTGTGTATTACCTTGCACACCAAGTTCATATGCTACATCCTCGTTGATGTAAGTATGCGTACTAGCATCATCGAGCAATGCGTTCACAGTCATTCTGTGATTACCATTCTTAAGAATGACAGGAATTGTCCTAAGAGCAAGATAATGTGCTTCCTGTTTAGAAGTTGACAAGGTGGTTGTCTCTGATCTACTTTCATGAGACTTTGTGGTTGTATCATTAACCTCCGCAATACCACTGTCAGCCCTATCGTTCCTGGCCACTTTGCTGTTGTCATGAAGTAACCTGTTATGATTAGCCTTACATCCATCAAGCCCACATTTCACAATTCTACTGCACGATTTACCCAGATGACCGATGTCAAGGCAGCGAAAGCATAAACCTAACTGTTTTGCCTTATCCCACCTTTCTGGTAGACCAAGAGATTTGAACTGTGCACAGCCCCACGTGTCATGATCTGTTCCATGACAAACATGACATTGCCGTGCCTTAGCTCGGTTATGTGTGCTTGCGAATGTTCCTTTCTTGTTGCTATCTCTCCTATCTGTTTTTTGTTTTGTTAACTATTCCATGTTTTACCTCTGAAGCTATTGTCTGGAACTCTGCCTCTTGTAGTATCCATTCCCTAAGTGTCTCAACTGACTCTTGTCTTTGGTGCTCAAACATCCATCTGTGAAACTGCGTTATCATAGCCTCATTCATCTTTTTAACCAGTAGTGAATACAAACACCCACTCCCCAATTCCTCTATCGTGTCAGATTCCCTCAAACTGACCACAGCTACATCAAGCATGTCAGCAAAATTGTCCAAATCTTTAGCACTCCCTGGTCGTATTGGCCTGAAATTATATATTTCTTCCAGTTTCAGTGCTATCTGGCGTCGTTTGCCGCCATACTTTCTATCCAACCTTTCTAAGGCCACATCATAGACTGAGGCACTGTGACCTAACTTAGCTACAAGTTGTGCTGCTTCACCAGAAAGATACTGTTTAAGCTGCAGAAGCTTATACTCATTAGTGGCTGGAGCTTTATCAACACATGCCATGAAAGCAGCTTTCCAGCCTTCGTATTCTCTAGTGTCACCATGAAATACTGGGATGGATACTCGCTTCAATTGTTTCCACATGTCTTCACCTAAATTGTGCTGCCTAGATGACTTACCTGAAGAGGAATAATACCCTTCGGTGTTAAGTGGAAGCTTTCTAACCACATTTGACTTTTGTGAAACACAGCCTATGTTGGGTGAATTAGGTGTGTCACCTTGACTAACGCCTGAACCATGTTGTGAACCTTTACAGTTCTCATGCGAATGACTTGCGTCAGAATGAAATAACCTTGATATTCCAGACTTAATGCTCGATGCCTTTGAACTAGCAGGTGCGTTGGTTCTAAGAAACCCTTCAGCATTATCAAGGGCCAGTTGAATCTCATCTTCAACAATTTCAATTTCCTTACTAGTTTTCTGAACTTTGTCAGAGTCACCAATCAAGCTGTAAGCCTCTAATAACTCCACTATGATACCTATAGCCTTGCTCTGCAAGGAACTAACCTGGTCTATAGCATTCCTGATTCTTTTACGATCTGGAGTCTCAATTTCAACTAAATTCAACAATTTGTTCTTTGCCTTAGTTAAAGCCGACTTTGATACAGTCTTCTGATGTTTAAGTTTAGCTATTCTCAGTTCTATCTCGCCAGGAGCGACCTCTAACATAGCCCCAGCAGTTGCCTTGGACTCTGACATAGTGAATAGTTATTTCACAGTAACTATTCTATGTCTTAAACTATCTAACTGAACTAAATGCTAACACAACTATAACTGAATATTCTAACCAGAGAAACCACGCTCTGCTACCAAATGTTGCGCAGTGGAAAATAAAACGATTGGGCAGAGCTATGCTAATTAACTGAAATCCTAATCAACTAAAATTTCGAACTTACCTTTTGGCCTAAAACGAGGAACTAAACGTGATAACTATTATAAATGAGAAAACTATGAAATTTACAAAGAACTAAACGTGATTCTCTTAAATGAGTCTAACTGAACTTTGAGATGAAACGAACTGCTAAATACTGCTAAAGTAATACAGTTAGAACATTCACGTGGAGTGGATGGTGATATGAGACAGTAATACAGTTAGAACATTCACGTGGGTGGATGGTGATATGAGACAGTAATACAGTTAGAACATTCACGTGGGTGGATGGTGATATGAGACAGTAATACAGTTAGAACATTCACGTGGATGGATGGTGATATGAGACAGTAATACAGTTAGAACATTCACGTGAGTGGATGGTGATATGAGACAGTAATACAGTTAGAACATTCACGTGGGTGGATGGTGATATGAGACAGTAATACAGTTAGAAACATTCACGTGGGTGGATGGTGATATGAGACAGTAATACAGTTAGAACATTCACGTGGGTGGATGGTGATATGAGACAGTAATACAGTTAGAACATTCACGTGGGTGGATGGTGATATGAGACAGTGATACAGTTAGAACATTCACGTGGATGGATGGTGATATGAGATAGTAATACAGTTAGAACATTCACGTGGATGGATGGTGATATGAGACAGTAATACAGTTAGAACATTCACGTGGATGGATGGTGATATGAGACAGTAATACAGTTAGAACATTCACGTGGATGGATGGTGATATGAGACAGTAATACAGTTAGAACATCCACGTGGGTGGATGGTGATATGAGACAGTAATACAGTTAGAACATTCACGTGGATGGATGGTGATATGAGACAGTAATACAGTTAGAACATTCACGTGGATGGATGGTGATATGAGACAGTAATACAGTTAGAACATTCACGTGGGTGGATGGTGATATGAGACAGTAATACAGTTAGAACATTCACGTGGATGGATGGTGATATGAGAGACAGTAATACAGTTAGAACATTCACGTGGGTGGATGGTGATATGAGACAGTAATACAGTTAGAACATTCACGTGGGTGGATGGTGATATGAGACAGTAATACAGTTAGAACATTCACGTGGGTGGATGGTGATATGAGACAGTAATACAGTTAGAACATTCACGTGGATGGATGGTGATATGAGACAGTAATACAGTTAGAACATTCACGTGGGTGGATGGTGATATGAGACAGTAATACAGTTAGAACATTCACGTGGGTGGATGGTGATATGAGACAGTAATACAGTTAGAACATTCACGTGGGTGGATGGTGATATGAGACAGTAATACAGTTAGAACATTCACGTGGGTGGATGGTGATATGAGACAGTAATACAGTTAGAACATTCACGTGGATGGATGGTGATATGAGACAGTAATACAGTTAGAACATTCACGTGGGTGGATGGTGATATGAGACAGTAATACAGTTAGAACATTCACGTGGGTGGATGGTGATATGAGACAGTAATACAGTTAGAACATTCACGTGGGTGGATGGTGATATGAGACAGTAATACAGTTAGAACATTCACGTGGAGTGGATGGTGATATGAGACAGTAATACAGTTAGAACATTCACGTGGATGGATGGTGATATGAGACAGTAATACAGTTAGAACATTCACGTGGGTGGATGGTGATATGAGACAGTAATACAGTTAGAACATTCACGTGGATGGATGGTGATATGAGACAGTAATACAGTTAGAACATTCACGTGGGTGGATGGTGATATGAGACAGTAATACAGTTAGAACATTCACGTGGGTGGATGGTGATATGAGACAGTAATACAGTTAGAACATTCACGTGGGTGGATGGTGATATGAGACAGTAATACAGTTAGAACATTCACGTGGATGGATGGTGATATGAGATAGTGATACAGTTAGAACATTCACGTGGGTGGATGGTGATATGAGACAGTAATACAGTTAGAACATTCACGTGGATGGATGGTGATATGAGACAGTAATACAGTTAGAACATTCACGTGGGTGGATGGTGATATGAGACAGTAATACAGTTAGAACATTCACGTGGGTGGATGGTGATATGAGACAGTAATACAGTTAGAACATTCACGTGGGTGGATGGTGATATGAGACAGTAATACAGTTAGAACATTCACGTGGATGGATGGTGATATGAGATGAGACAGTAATACAGTTAGAACATTCACGTGGGTGGATGGTGATATGAGACAGTAATACAGTTAGAACATTCACGTGGGTGGATGGTGATATGAGACAGTAATACAGTTAGAACATTCACGTGGGTGGATGGTGATATGAGACAGTAATACAGTTAGAACATTCACGTGGGTGGATGGTGATATGAGACAGTAATACAGTTAGAACATTCACGTGGATGGATGGTGATATGAGACAGTAATACAGTTAGAACATTCACGTGGTGGATGGTGATATGAGACAGTAATACAGTTAGAACATTCACGTGGGTGGATGGTGATATGAGACAGTAATACAGTTAGAACATTCACGTGGGTGGATGGTGATATGAGACATTAATACAGTTAGAACATTCACGTGGGTGGATGGTGATATGAGACAGTAATACAGTTAGAACATTCACGTGGTGGATGGTGATTCAGTAATACAGTTAGAACATGGGTGGATGGTGATATGAGACAGTAATACAGTTAGAACATTCACGTGGGTGGATGGTGATATGAGACAGTAATACAGTTAGAACATTCACGTGGGTGGATGGTGATATGAGACAGTAATACAGTTAGAACATTCACGTGGGTGGATGGTGATATGAGACAGTAATACAGTTAGAACATTCACGTGGATGGATGGTGATATGAGACAGTAATACAGTTAGAACATTCACGTGGATGGATGGTGATATGAGACAGTAATACAGTTAGAACATTCACGTGGGTGGATGGTGATATGAGACAGTAATACAGTTAGAACATTCACGTGGGTGGATGGTGATATGAGACAGTAATACAGTTAGAACATTCACGTGGGTGGATGGTGATATGAGACAGTAATACAGTTAGAACATTCACGTGGATGGATGGTGATATGAGACAGTAATACAGTTAGAACATTCACGTGGGTGGATGGTGATATGAGACAGTAATACAGTTAGAACATTCACGTGGGTGGATGGTGATATGAGACAGTAATACAGTTAGAACATTCACGTGGGTGGATGGTGATATGAGACAGTAATACAGTTAGAACATTCACGTGGTGGATGGTGATATGAGACAGTAATACAGTTAGAACATTCACGTGGATGGATGGTGATATGAGACAGTAATACAGTTAGAACATTCACGTGGGTGGATGGTGATATGAGACAGTAATACAGTTAGAACATTCACGTGGATGGATGGTGATATGAGACAGTAATACAGTTAGAACATTCACGTGGGTGGATGGTGATATGAGACAGTAATACAGTTAGAACATTCACGTGGGTGGATGGTGATATGAGACAGTAATACAGTTAGAACATTCACGTGGGTGGATGGTGATATGAGACAGTAATACAGTTAGAACATTCACGTGGGTGGATGGTGATATGAGACAGTAATACAGTTAGAACATTCACGTGGGTGGATGGTGATATGAGACAGTAATACAGTTAGAACATTCACGTGGGTGGATGGTGATATGAGACAGTAATACAGTTAGAACATTCACGTGGGTGGATGGTGATATGAGACAGTAATACAGTTAGAACATTCACGTGGGTGGATGGTGATATGAGACAGTAATACAGTTAGAACATTCACGTGGATGGATGGTGATATGAGACAGTAATACAGTTAGAACATTCACGTGGGTGGATGGTGATATGAGACAGTAATACAGTTAGAACATTCACGTGGGTGGATGGTGATATGAGACAGTAATACAGTTAGAACATTCACGTGGATGGATGGTGATATGAGACAGTAATACAGTTAGAACATTCACGTGAGTGGATGGTGATATGAGATAGTGATACAGTTAGAACATTCACGTGGATGGATGGTGATATGAGACAGTAATACAGTTAGAACATTCACGTGGGTGGATGGTGATATGAGACAGTAATACAGTTAGAACATTCACGTGGGTGGATGGTGATATGAGACAGTAATACAGTTAGAACATTCACGTGGATGGATGGTGATATGAGAGACAGTAATACAGTTAGAACATTCACGTGGATGGATGGTGATATGAGACAGTAATACAGTTAGAACATTCACGTGGGTGGATGGTGATATGAGACAGTAATACAGTTAGAACATTCACGTGGATGGATGGTGATATGAGACAGTAATACAGTTAGAACATTCACGTGAGTGGATGGTGATATGAGACAGTAATACAGTTAGAACATTCACGTGGATGGATGGTGATATGAGACAGTAATACAGTTAGAACATTCACGTGGGTGGATGGTGATATGAGACAGTGATACAGTTAGAACATTCACGTGGATGGATGGTGATATGAGACAGTAATACAGTTAGAACATTCACGTGGGTGGATGGTGATATGAGACAGTAATACAGTTAGAACATTCACGTGGATGGATGGTGATATGAGACAGTAATACAGTTAGAACATTCACGTGGGTGGATGGTGATATGAGACAGTAATACAGTTAGAACATTCACGTGGGTGGATGGTGATATGAGACAGTAATACAGTTAGAACATTCACGTGGGTGGATGGTGATATGAGACAGTAATACAGTTAGAACATTCACGTGGGTGGATGGTGATATGAGACAGTAATACAGTTAGAACATTCACGTGGGTGGATGGTGATATGAGACAGTAATACAGTTAGAACATTCACGTGGGTGGATGGTGATATGAGACAGTAATACAGTTAGAACATTCACGTGGGTGGATGGTGATATGAGACAGTAATACAGTTAGAACATTCACGTGGATGGATGGTGATATGAGACAGTAATACAGTTAGAACATTCACGTGGTGGATGGTGATATGAGACAGTAATACAGTTAGAACATTCACGTGGGTGGATGGTGATATGAGACAGTAATACAGTTAGAACATTCACGTGGGTGGATGGTGATATGAGACAGTAATACAGTTAGAACATTCACGTGGGTGGATGGTGATATGAGACAGTAATACAGTTAGAACATTCACGTGAGTGGATGGTGATATGAGACAGTAATACAGTTAGAACATTCACGTGGATGGATGGTGATATGAGATAGTGATACAGTTAGAACATTCACGTGGGTGGATGGTGATATGAGACAGTAATACAGTTAGAACATTCACGTGGGTGGATGGTGATATGAGACAGTAATACAGTTAGAACATTCACGTGGATGGATGGTGATATGAGACAGTAATACAGTTAGAACATTCACGTGGGTGGATGGTGATATGAGACAGTAATACAGTTAGAACATTCACGTGGATGGATGGTGATATGAGACAGTAATACAGTTAGAACATTCACGTGGGTGGATGGTGATATGAGACAGTAATACAGTTAGAACATTCACGTGGGTGGATGGTGATATGAGACAGTAATACAGTTAGAACATTCACGTGGATGGATGGTGATATGAGACAGTAATACAGTTAGAACATTCACGTGGGTGGATGGTGATATGAGACAGTAATACAGTTAGAACATTCACGTGGGTGGATGGTGATATGAGACAGTAATACAGTTAGAACATTCACGTGGGTGGATGGTGATATGAGACAGTAATACAGTTAGAACATTCACGTGGGTGGATGGTGATATGAGACAGTAATACAGTTAGAACATTCACGTGGATGGATGGTGATATGAGACAGTAATACAGTTAGAACATTCACGTGGGTGGATGGTGATATGAGACAGTAATACAGTTAGAACATTCACGTGGTGGATGGTGATATGAGACAGTAATACAGTTAGAACATTCACGTGGGTGGATGGTGATATGAGACAGTAATACAGTTAGAACATTCACGTGGGTGGATGGTGATATGAGACAGTAATACAGTTAGAACATTCACGTGGATGGATGGTGATATGAGACAGTAATACAGTTAGAACATTCACGTGGGTGGATGGTGATATGAGACAGTAATACAGTTAGAACATTCACGTGGGTGGATGGTGATATGAGATAGTGATACAGTTAGAACATTCACGTGGGTGGATGGTGATATGAGACAGTAATACAGTTAGAACATTCACGTGGGTGGATGGTGATATGAGACAGTAATACAGTTAGAACATTCACGTGGGTGGATGGTGATATGAGACAGTAATACAGTTAGAACATTCACGTGGATGGATGGTGATATGGATGGTGGATGGTGATATGAGACAGTAATACAGTTAGAACATTCACGTGGATGGATGGTGATATGAGACAGTAATACAGTTAGAACATTCACGTGGGTGGATGGTGATATGAGACAGTAATACAGTTAGAACATTCACGTGGGTGGATGGTGATATGAGACAGTAATACAGTTAGAACATTCACGTGGGTGGATGGTGATATGAGACAGTAATACAGTTAGAACATTCACGTGGGTGGATGGTGATATGAGACAGTAATACAGTTAGAACATTCACGTGGATGGATGGTGATATGAGACAGTAATACAGTTAGAACATTCACGTGGATGGATGGTGATATGAGACAGTAATACAGTTAGAACATTCACGTGGGTGGATGGTGATATGAGACAGTAATACAGTTAGAACATTCACGTGGGTGGATGGTGATATGAGACAGTAATACAGTTAGAACATTCACGTGGGTGGATGGTGATATGAGACAGTAATACAGTTAGAACATTCACGTGGATGGATGGTGATATGAGATAGTAATACAGTTAGAACATTCACGTGGGTGGATGGTGATATGAGACAGTAATACAGTTAGAACATTCACGTGGGTGGATGGTGATATGAGACAGTAATACAGTTAGAACATTCACGTGGATGGATGGTGATATGAGACAGTAATACAGTTAGAACATTCACGTGGGTGGATGGTGATATGAGACAGTAATACAGTTAGAACATTCACGTGGATGGATGGTGATATGAGACAGTAATACAGTTAGAACATTCACGTGGATGGATGGTGATATGAGACAGTAATACAGTTAGAACATTCACGTGGGTGGATGGTGATATGAGACAGTAATACAGTTAGAACATTCACGTGGATGGATGGTGATATGAGACAGTAATACAGTTAGAACATTCACGTGGGCAGGATGGTGATATGAGACAGTAATACAGTTAGAACATTCACGTGGATGGATGGTGATATGAGACAGTAATACAGTTAGAACATTCACGTGGGTGGATGGTGATATGAGACAGTAATACAGTTAGAACATTCACGTGGGTGGATGGTGATATGAGACAGTAATACAGTTAGAACATTCACGTGGGTGGATGGTGATATGAGACAGTAATACAGTTAGAACATTCACGTGGGTGGATGGTGATATGAGACAGTAATACAGTTAGAACATTCACGTGGGTGGATGGTGATATGAGACAGTAATACAGTTAGAACATTCACGTGGGTGGATGGTGATATGAGACAGTAATACAGTTAGAACATTCACGTGAGTGGATGGTGATATGAGACAGTAATACAGTTAGAACATTCACGTGGGTGGATGGTGATATGAGACAGTAATACAGTTAGAACATTCACGTGGGTGGATGGTGATATGAGACAGTAATACAGTTAGAACATTCACGTGGGTGGATGGTGATATGAGACAGTGATACAGTTAGAACATTCACGTGGGTGGATGGTGATATGAGACAGTGATACAGTTAGAACATTCACGTGGATGGATGGTGATATGAGACAGTAATACAGTTAGAACATTCACGTGGGTGGATGGTGATATGAGACAGTAATACAGTTAGAACATTCACGTGGGTGGATGGTGATATGAGACAGTAATACAGTTAGAACATTCACGTGGGTGGATGGTGATATGAGACAGTGATACAGTTAGAACATTCACGTGGGTGGATGGTGATATGAGACAGTAATACAGTTAGAACATTCACGTGGATGGATGGTGATATGAGACAGTAATACAGTTAGAACATTCACGTGGATGGATGGTGATATGAGACAGTAATACAGTTAGAACATTCACGTGGATGGATGGTGATACGAGAGAGTAATACAGTTAGAACATTCACGTGAGTGGATGGTGATACGAGATAGAAATAGAGTTAGAACATTCACGTGGATGGATGGTGATATGAGACAGTGATACAGTTAGAACATTCCACGTGGATGGATGGTGATATGAGACAGTAATACAGTTAGAACATTCACGTGGGTGGATGGTGATATGAGACAGTAATACAGTTAGAACATTCACGTGGATGGATGGTGATATGAGACAGTAATACAGTTAGAACATTCACGTGGGTGGATGGTGATATGAGACAGTAATACAGTTAGAACATTCACGTGGATGGATGGTGATATGAGAGATAGTAATACAGTTAGAACATTCACGTGGGTGGATGGTGATATGAGACAGTAATACAGTTAGAACATTCACGTGGGTGGATGGTGATATGAGACAGTAATACAGTTAGAACATTCACGTGGATGGATGGTGATATGAGACAGTAATACAGTTAGAACATTCACGTGGGTGGATGGTGATATGAGACAGTAATACAGTTAGAACATTCACGTAAAGTCGATGGTGATATGAGACAGTGATACAGTTAGAACATTCACGTGGGTGGATGGTGATATGAGACAGTAATACAGTTAGAACATTCACGTGGGTGGATGGTGATATGAGACAGTAATACAGTTAGAACATTCACGTGGTGGATGGTGATATGAGACAGTAATACAGTTAGAACATTCACGTGGGTGGATGGTGATATGAGACAGTAATACACAGTTAGAACATTCACGTGGGTGGATGGTGATATGAGACAGTAATACAGTTAGAACATTCACGTGGGTGGATGGTGATATGAGACAGTAATACAGTTAGAACATTCACGTGGGTGGATGGTGATATGAGACAGTAATACAGTTAGAACATTCACGTGGGTGGATGGTGATATGAGACAGTAATACAGTTAGAACATTCACGTGGGTGGATGGTGATATGAGACAGTAATACAGTTAGAACATTCACGTGGATGGATGGTGATATGAGACAGTGATACAGTTAGAACATTCACGTGGGTGGATGGTGATATGAGACAATAATGCAGTTAGAACATTCACGTGGGTGGATGGTGATATGAGACAGTAATACAGTTAGAACATTCACGTGGGTGGATGGTGATATGAGACAGTAATACAGTTAGAACATTCACGTGGGTGGATGGTGATATGAGACAGTAATACAGTTAGAACATTCACGTGGATGGATGGTGATATGAGACAGTAATACAGTTAGAACATTCACGTGGTGGATGGATGGTGATATGAGACAGTAATACAGTTAGAACATTCACGTGTGGGTGGATGGTGATATGAGACAGTAATACAGTTAGAACATTCACGTGGGTGGATGGTGATATGAGACAGTAATACAGTTAGAACATTCACGAGGATGGATGGTGATATGATAGACAGTAATACAGTTAGAACATTCACGTGGGTGGATGGTGATATGAGACAGTAATACAGTTAGAACATTCACGTGGGTGGATGGTGATATGAGACAGTAATACAGTTAGAACATTCACGTGGGTGGATGGTGATATGAGACAGTAATACAGTTAGAACATTCACGTGGGTGGATGGTGATATGAGACAGTAATACAGTTAGAACATTCACGTGGGTGGATGGTGATATGAGACAGTAATACAGTTAGAACATTCACGTGGGTGGATGGTGATATGAGACAGTAATACAGTTAGAACATTCACGTGGGTGGATGGTGATATGAGACAGTAATACAGTTAGAACATTCACGTGGGTGGATGGATATGACAGTGATGAGACAGTAATACAGTTAGAACATTCACGTGGATGGATGGTGATATGAGACAGTAATACAGTTAGAACATTCACGTGGGTGGATGGTGATATGAGACAGTAATACAGTTAGAACATTCACGTGGGTGGATGGTGATATGAGACAGTAATACAGTTAGAACATTCACGTGGATGGATGGTGATATGAGACAGTAATACAGTTAGAACATTCACGTGAGTGGATGGTGATATGAGACAGTAATACAGTTAGAACATTCACGTGGGTGGATGGTGATATGAGATAGTAATACAGTTAGAACATCCACGTGGGTGGATGGTGATATGAGACAGTGATACAGTTAGAACATTCACGTGGATGGATGGTGATATGAGATAGTAATACAGTTAGAACATTCACGTGGGTGGATGGTGATATGAGACAGTAATACAGTTAGAACATTCACGTGGATGGATGTGTGATATGAGATAGTAATACAGTTAGAACATTCACGTGGATGGATGGTGATATGAGACAGTAATACAGTTAGAACATTCACGTGGGTGGATGGTGATATGAGACAGTAATACAGTTAGAACATTCACGTGGATGGATGGTGATATGAGACAGTAATACAGTTAGAACATTCACGTGGATGGATGGTGATATGAGACAGTAATACAGTTAGAACATTCACGTGGATGGATGGTGATATGAGACAGTAATACAGTTAGAACATTCACGTGGGTGGATGGTGATATGAGACAGTAATACAGTTAGAACATTCACGTGGGTGGATGGTGATATGAGACAGTAATACAGTTAGAACATTCACGTGGATGGATGGTGATATGAGACAGTAATACAGTTAGAACATTTCACGTGGGTGGATGGTGATATGAGACAGTAATACAGTTAGAACATTCACGTGGGTGGATGGTGATATGAGACAGTAATACAGTTAGAACATTCACGTGAGTGGATGGTGATATGAGATAGAATACAGTTAGAGACGTGGATGGATGGTGATATGTTAGTGATACAGTTAGAACATTCACGTGGGTGGATGGTGATATGAGACAGTAATACAGTTAGAACATTCACGTGGGTGGATGGTGATATGAGACAGTAATACAGTTAGAACATTCACGTGGGTGGATGGTGATATGAGACAGTAATACAGTTAGAACATTCACGTGAGTGGATGGATGATATGAGACAGTAATACAGTTAGAACATTCACGTGGGTGGATGGTGATATGAGACAGTAATACAGTTAGAACATTCACGTGGGTGGATGGTGATATGAGACAGTAATACAGTTAGAACATTCACGTGGATGGATGGTGATATGAGACAGTAATACAGTTAGAACATTCACGTGGGTGGATGGTGATATGAGACAGTAATACAGTTAGAACATTCACGTGGGTGGATGGTGATATGAGACAACAATAATACAGTTAGAACATTCACGTGGGTGGATGGTGATATGAGATAGTAATACAGTTAGAACATTCACGTGGGTGGATGGTGATATGAGATAGTGATACAGTTAGAACATTCACGTGGGTGGATGGTGATATGAGATAGTGATACAGTTAGAACATTCACGTTGGTGGATGGTGATATGAGACAGTAATACAGTTAGAACATTCACGTGGGTGGATGGTGATATGAGACAGTAATACAGTTAGAACATTCACGTGGATGGATGGTGATATGAGACAGTAATACAGTTAGAACATTCACGTGGATGGATGGTGATATGAGACAGTAATACAGTTAGAACATTCACGTGGGTGGATGGTGATATGAGATAGTAATACAGTTAGAACATTCACGTGGGTGGATGGTGATATGAGACAGTAATACAGTTAGAACATTCACGTGGGTGGATGGTGATATGAGATAGTAATACAGTTAGAACATTCACGTGGGTGGATGGTGATATGAGACAGTAATACAGTTAGAACATTCACGTGGGTGGATGGTGATATGAGACAGTAATACAGTTAGAACATTCACGTGGGTGGATGGTGATATGAGACAGTAATACAGTTAGAACATTCACGTGGGTGGATGGTGATATGAGACAATGATACAGTTAGAACATTCACGTGGATGGATGGTGATATGAGATAGTAATACAGTTAGAACATTCACGTGGGTGGATGGTGATATGAGACAGTAATACAGTTAGAACATTCACGTGGATGGATGGTGATATGATAGACAGTAATACAGTTAGAACATTTTTCAGGATGGATGGATGGTGATATGAGACAGTAATACAGTTAGAACATTCACGTGGGTGGATGGTGATATGAGACAGTAATACAGTTAGAACATTCACGTGGATGGATGGTGATATGAGACAGTAATACAGTTAGAACATTCACGTGGGTGGATGGTGATATGAGACAGTAATACAGTTAGAACATTCACGTGGGTGGATGGTGATATGAGACAGTAATACAGTTAGAACATTCACGTGGATGGATGGTGATATGAGATAGTAATACAGTTAGAACATTCACGTGAGTGGATGGTGATATGAGACAGAAATACAGTTAGAACATTCACGTGGATGGATGGTGATATGAGATAGTGATACAGTTAGAACATTCCCGAGGATGGATGGTGATATGAGACAGTAATACAGTTAGAACATTCACGTGGGTGGATGGTGATATGAGATACAGTAATACAGTTAGAACATTCACGTGGGTGGATGGTGATACGAGAGATTAATACAGTTAGAACATTCACGTGGGTGGATGGTGATATGAGACAGAAATACAGTTAGAACATTCACGTGGATGGATGGTGATATGAGATATTGATACAGTTAGAACATTCCCTAGGGTAGATGGTGATATGAGACAGTAATACATTTAGAACAATTGCTTGGGTGGATGGTGATATGAGACAGTAATACAGTTAGAACATTCACGTGGGTGGATGGTGATATGAGACAGTAATACAGTTAGAACATTCACGTGGGTGGATGGTGATATGAGACAATAATACAGTTAGAACATTCACGTGGATGGATGGTGATATGAGACAGTAATACAGTTAGAACATTCACGTGGGTGGATGGTGATATGAGACAGTAATACAGTTAGAACATTCACGTGGGTGGATGGTGATATGAGACAGTAATACAGTTAGAACATTCACGTGGGTGGATGGTGATATGAGACAGTAATACAGTTAGAACATTCACGTGGATGGATGGTGATATGAGACAGTAATACAGTTAGAACATTCACGTGGGTGGATGGTGATATGAGACAGTAATACAGTTAGAACATTCACGTGGATGGATGGTGATATGAGACAGTAATACAGTTAGAACATTCACGTGGGTGGATGGTGATATGAGACAGTAATACAGTTAGAACATTCACGTGGATGGATGGTGATATGAGATAGTAATACAGTTAGAACATTCACGTGGGTGGATGGTGATATGAGATAGTAATACAGTTAGAACATTCACGTGGATGGATGGTGATATGAGACAGTGATACAGTTAGAACATTCACGTGGGTGGATGGTGATATGAGACAGTAATACAGTTAGAACATTCACGTGGTGGATGGTGATATGAGACAATAATACAGTTAGAACATTCACGTACATGGTGATTAGAACATTCACGTGGATGGATGGTGATATGAGACAGTAATACAGTTAGAAGATTCACGTGGGTGGATGGTGATATGAGACAGTAATACAGTTAGATTTGATTCACGTGGGTGGATGGTGATATGAGACAGTAATACAGTTAGAACATTCACGTGGGTGGATGGTGATATGAGACAGTAATACAGTTAGAACATTCACGTGGGTGGATGGTGATATGAGACAGTAATACAGTTAGAACATTCACGTGGATGGATGGTGATATGAGACAGTAATACAGTTAGAGAACATTCACGTGGGTGGATGGTGATATGAGACAGTAATACAGTTAGAACATTCACGTGGATGGGTGGTGATATGAGATAGTAATACAGTTAGAACATTCACGTGGGTGGATGGTGATATGAGACAGTAATACAGTTAGAACATTCACGTGGATGGATGGTGATATGAGACAGTAATACAGTTAGAACATTCACGTGGGTGGATGGTGATATGAGACAGTGATACAGTTAGAACATTCACGTGGATGGATGGTGATATGAGACAGTAATACAGTTAGAACATTCACGTGGGTGGATGGTGATATGAGACATTCACGTGATACAGTTAGAACATTCACGTGGATGGATGTGATATGAGACAGTAATACAGTTGTTAGAACATTCACGTGGGTGGATGGTGATATGAGACAGTAATACAGTTAGAACATTCACGTGGGTGGATGGTGATATGAGACAGTAATACAGTTAGAACATTCACATGGTGATATGAGACAGTGATACAGTTAGTTATTCACGTGGGTGGATGGTGATATGGAGACAATTGATACATGGTGATATGATATGAGACAGTAATACAGTTAGAACATTCACGTGGGTGGATGGTGATATGAGATAGTGATACAGTTAGAACATTCACGTGGATGGATGGTGATATGAGACAGTAATACAGTTAGAACATTCACGTTGGTGGATGGTGATATGAGACAGTATGATACAGTTAGAACATTCACGTGGGTGGATGGTGATATGAGACAGTAATACAGTTAGAACATTCACGTGGATGGATGGTGATATGAGACAGTGATGATACAGTTAGAACATTCACGTTGGTGGATGGTGATATGAGACAGTAATACAGTTAGAACATTCACGTGGATGGATGGTGATATGAGATAGTAATACAGTTAGAACATTCACGTGGGTGGATGGTGATATGAGACAATGTACAGTTAGAACATTCACGTGGATGGATGGTGATATGAGACAGTAATACAGTTAGAACATTCACGTGGATGGATGGTGATATGAGACAGTAATACAGTTAGAACATTCACGTGGGTGGATGGTGATATGAGACAGTAATACAGTTAGAACATTCACGTGGGTGGATGGTGATATGAGACAATAATACAGTTAGAACATTCACGTGGTGGATGGTGATATGAGACAGTAATACAGTTAGAACATTCACGTGGGTGGATGGTGATATGGAGACAGTAGATACAGTTAGAACATTCACGTGGGTGGATGGTGATATGAAGACAGTAATAAAGTTAGAACATTCACGTGGGTTGATGGGTGATATGAGACAGTAATACAGTTAGAACATTCACGTGGGTGGATGGTGATATGAGACAGTAATACAGTTAGAACATTCACGTGGGTGGATGGTGATATGAGACAGTAATACAGTTAGAACATACACGTGGGTGGATGGTGATATGAGACAGTAATACAGTTAAAACAATCACGTGGGTGGATGGTGATATGAGACAGTAATACAGTTAGAACATTCACGTTGAGTGGATGGTGATATGAGACAATGTACAGTTAGAGACATTCACGTGGAGTGGATTGGTGATATGAGACAGTAATACAGTTAGAACATTTACGTGGGTGGATGGTGATATGAGACAGTAATACAGTTAGAACATTCACGTGGGTGGATGGTGATATGAGACAGTGATACAGTTAGAACATTCACGTTGGTGGATGGTGATATGAGACAGTAATACAGTTAGAACATTCACTTGGGTGGATGGTGATATGAGACAATTAATACAGTTTAAACACATTAGGTGGATTTGTGATATGGGCATATGGTGATATGAGACAGTGATCAATTAGAGGAGAACATTCACGTGGGTGGATGGTGATATGAGACAGTGATCCAGTTACAACATTCACGTTGGTGGATGGTGATATGAGACAGTAATACAGTTAGAACATTCACGTGGGTGGATGATGATATGAGACATTAATATAGTTAGAACGTTCACTTGACGGGATGTTGAGATGAGACAGTAATACTGTTAGAACATTCACACATATAATACCCATGTAGAACTAAGCCACATTTAATGGGAAATGTTTCTAATTGCAGGAGAGCAGTACCCCGCACCCAGTCAGGCAACAAACAATTCCTTTGCATTGCCACTCTGATTTCGATCGATCCATTCATATAACCGTTAGCTTCCCTTTTACAACCAGCTTAGGTAGATAATCGCGGCTGAATACTTTGACGTTGACATATTAGAAGGGTGGGAACCTGTCTGTGTTTTCCATCTCGACGCCGAGACTGCTGTGTATGACGGACTGCCACGCCCTAACCTCTACAGAATCAAGTTGTGTCTCAAACAGGTCTGATACATTGATGGTTGGTATCAGGTACGTCTGGGACAGCTTGCCGGCTTCTGTCAGAAGTATTGCTAATTGGACACTCAGCAGAGCACAATCTTACGTCGGTAAAAACAAACAATGACATTTTAAAGATGAATTACTGACAGGCTGGTAAATAGACCATGACTGATGTATCGTAAAGCTTTGTCGACATTTAATTACTTGCAGATGGTGAAGAGCATCACGCAACTGCAGACCCGTCATCACAAATACAATCAGTATATTAACACTAAAGCATATTCCATTTACATAATGCTACTATGTTATGAAGTAGATTTAATGTAGCACTTGTTTGTGGTGGAGCTGAAGTTCTAGGGAGCAGAGTGTTAACCCTTCCAGATGTAAATGTGCATCTCTAAGGCAATACAGGACAATGTTTCTCACACTATCTGTTCCCTTCAGGCTACTGCAGTATACAGAATGATGCGAATGAAACTAATATTGATTTTTTCGTAAATGTATTTCCAGAGATGTATTATTTCACTCAATCACGGGCATGCCTCAAGAGTCTGGGCAGCAGGAAACTTGACAGCAACTCATATTCAACTTGCTATAGTTTCTTTCATATACGATTTTGCTTCTAAAGAGGACTGACTATAGATCAAATTAAACAACACGAGCTCTTCTTGTAAAATGATGTTGATTTGGATAATTTGCGAGAGTAAATGTGCTTTTGGGGACTATAGTCTGCACGTTATCAAGCTACGTGTTGGCAGTAGCGGCAAGACACAAGCATAACCATAAATAGGAACCAGTTTGCGAGGAATCCATTCATATAAACATGTATGAAAACAGAGATTTACACTGAAATACACTAAACTGAATACTGATTCTGAATCTGAACACGTAACACGCCATGGTGTGATCATCAGAGTTTAGGAGAAGGCAATACACAAAAGAAACAAGATTTATTGCCTGTAATGCCACAAGCATGTCCTTTAGGTGCGATCTGCAACCATCTACAAAGATCTACATTCTCTTCTCTGAACACAAGTAGGACTCAGAGATAAGACTCTGCATGTGAACATGTCAGATGTGAGTCGACCTTCCACTGAACTGCTGCTGTTGCCCAGAGTAGAGTTGATACAAGTCCGATTATATCACGAGCGTATGCATCACTATCAAACAGTCATGATACCAGGTGTTCAAGAAACGATGAGCTTATCCTGCCCTATCATAACAACATGCAAAGGTTCGTCATGTGTTCACCTTTGAAACATCAAGTAAAATAGGGAATTCACTTTTGTGCTACTGATACGTAAATTTGTTCAATGTAATTCACCTGTCTGTCATAAAACCTTTTTGAAGCTTTACTGGGGCCTTGAATGTTGGTCGTAAACCTTGATCAAACAGCTTCTGAGCACGGCATGGCATTCTCTGCTGAAGCTTGGTAAAACATGAAAGGAAAGTTGTCGATAAGAAAGTTGGACTCATCATGTTTGGCCTGCTGCATTGTGTCTTTCGTACACATAGCAACACCATGCTGAAGTCCCAGAAGTAACGTCCTCTCAACTAGCACCACTTCCTGCGTAACAGGATCCTGTCTCATCAAACTACCCTGAGCAGAACGTCTGTTAACTGTTACCACAAAACGCCGCCCTGTGTATAGGGCGTAGGTAAACCCGACAAAGACTGACTAAACGGTGGAAAGACATATATCTCTTGCTAGGATACTTTCAGCACTTACGTACAGACGCTTAATGTATACAAAGAACAGACATCGTAAAGGAGTTGTAACAGCATGCTTCAGAACCGTTGTCTTCTCACAAGATGCGATAAATATATCAAATGACTGCTTTACAGTCTCAAGAAAAAGCTGACATTTACAACAGAGGAAGATCAATATCGTCAATCATCCGTCGATCACCAGAACACCCAGCTGGCCGTTTCCACACAATCGCAGTCCAACAAAACGGATAAAAATTCGCAAAATTGATAGTCTTGAATATTATGCAGTAAGGGTCATCGTGGACTAAAATTCATTTTTGTCGGTGGTCTTTCATGCCCTATTACTGAGAAGTGTTATTGATTTCAGCCTATTGTGAACGACCCCTTGTATGAAGACGTCGTGGAGGACATCAGTTTCTTCAGTTACAACGGCATATTGTTTTGTTTCATCTTTCATGTGCTGTGTTTGTATCATTACTGTATTTGGCCATGCAGCGTTCAGCAGTGGCGACTCACTGGAAGATGGGGATATACCACTGGTGCTCTAACAGACTATAGTGTACTTCTCAATTAGTAGTCATCAGTTAACAGCTCATCAGTTCCTCTCCATATATTCATGTAGCAATTTAATTCAGATAAAAGGATCAAACAGCATATCTCTGGTGGTAAGCCATGTCATGAAGGTTCCTCTCCATATGATATCTGTGATTATCTAGCAATTTAATGTCCAGTCGGCAGGTTTTTAAGCAACAATAAATTCCACAATGTCAAGTATACATATACGATCTGGTGAAATAGCCATGTTTAAATGAATAACTCACTCACTCACTCACTCACTATTCAGGATTTTATTACCTCAACAAAAACTGAAATGTGACTATATGGTCAGCCAAGTCTGGCGGAACAGTAGACACGTAATATTGCCAAAGTGAACATTGTTTCCTTAAAATCATTGATTGTTTTCATTGATGAAATATTTGACTAGTCACTTCTGTAGAGCGGGACGTTAACGACAGTTGAGACGTACTGGGAGGTCAGCGACACTTGATGCGGAGACATCCTGTGATTTTAAGAATGGTAATAACAGCTGGCGCACACAGACAACAGGTGCCCCTCGCAAACCTCCGATTACTCAAAAGACATTACTTGAAAAATTGACCAAGTTACATAAATAAAACAAATCACTCATTCATCTATGCCTCAAAAAGCTGTTGTTCAGCTCAAAATTTAAGTGTCTTCTGATTTTCAGTTACGCAAGAGGAAACAGTAGACGCGTAATATTGCCAAAGTGAACATCGTTTCATTAACATCATGATTAGGACTGATAACATTGAACATATTTCTCCTGCCATTTCCTCACACTCGTGTAGAAATGCATATGAACGATTACTGCGATGAGGAAACCCAGAGCATTGACAGGAACGCTTGTACTGAACCACGCGGGTACTACAAGGACAGGTGTACTAAAGTCCACTGATACATTCCAAGTACCACGGTACGTGTTAGTACCTCCTGCTCAGGTAAACAATAACATTACAGGGACACCGGCACTAAACATAGCGTTCAGAGGGACTCCATTACTAAAAACGCGCTGGGTGTCGGAGGAGTCGAGTACCAAATTACGTTCCAGCATTACATGGTCCCCGTACTACAGCACGAAGCTTCTACTACCACTTTAAGCTTCCCCTACCACCATCAGCTTTGTCTACTACCACTTTAAGCTTCCTCTACCACCATCAGCTTTGTCAGCTACCACTTTAAGCTTCCTCTACCACCATCAGCTTTGTCCACCACCTTAAGCTTATCTCTACCACCATTAGCTTTTGTCTACCACTTTAAGCTTCTTCTACCACCATCAGCTTTGTCTACCACTTTAAGCTTCCTCTATCAGCTTTGTTATACTTACCGCTTAAGCTTCCTCTACCACTATCAGTAGTAGACAAAGCTGATGGTGGTAGAGGAAGCTTAAAGTGGTACACAAAGCTGATGGTGGTAGAGGAAGCTTAAAGTATGAACAAAGCTGATGGTGGTAGAGGAAGCTTAAAGTGGTAGACAAAGCTGATGGTGGTAGAGGAAGCTTAAAGTAGTACACAAAGCTTCCTCTGCGACCATCAGCTTCCTCTACCACCATTGGCTTTGTCTACCACTTTAAGCTTCCTCTACCACCATCAGCTTTGTGTACCACTTTAAGCTTCCTCTACCACCATCAGCTTATCTACTACTGATAGTGGTAGAGGGAGGCTTAAAGTGGTAGTAGACAAAGCTGATAGAAGAAGCTTAAAGGTCGTAGAGAAGCTGATGGTGGTATGAGATAGCTTAAAGTGGTAGTGGACAAAGCTGATGGTGGTAGAGGAAGCAAAAAGTAGTAGTCAAAGCCGATGGTGGTAGAGAGGAAAGCTTAAAGTGGTAGTTGACAAAGCCGATGGTGGTAGAGATATCTTAAAGTGGTAGTGGACAAAGCTGATGAAGTGGTAGAGGAAGCTTAAAAGTGGCACAGAAAGCTGATGGTGGTAGAGGAAGCTTAAAAGTGGTGAACAAAAGCTGATGGTGGTAGAGGAGGCTTAAAGTGAAAGTGGATGACAAAGCTGATGTGGTGGTAGGGAAGCTGGAAGTGGTACACAAAGCTGATGGTGGTAGAGGAGGCTTCAGAGTAGCTGACAAAGCTGATGGTGGTAGAGGAAGTGCTGATGAGTGGTACCCAAAGCTGATGGTGGTAGAGGGAAGCTTGTGCAGTGCAGGACAAAGCTGATGGTGGTACAGAGGAAACTGAAGTACAGTTGACAAAGCTTCCTCTGCGAGCCATCAGCTTTCTACCACCATTAGCTTTGTCTACTCACTTTAAGGTTCCTCTCACCACCTGTCAGCTTTAATCTACTTTAAAGCTTCCTCTGTCACCATCAGCCTTTGTCTACCACCATCGCTTTCCTACCACCAGCAGCTTTGTCCACCTACTACTAACCTACTTACCACATCGGCTTTCTCAACTTCAACCACTTTAAGCTTCTCTACCACCATCATCAGCTTTGGTTCATGCTCATCTGAAGCTTCCTCCACCGCCATCAGCTTTGTCCATCCACTACCACTTTAAGCTATCTCTCGCCACCATCTGAAACTTTGTCATTACTGATAGTAGTGGTAGAGGAGGCCTTAAAGTGGTGAAAGACAAAAAGCTGATAGAGGGAAGCTTAAAGTGGTTGACAAAGCTGATGGTGGTAGAGGAAGCTTTAAGGTATTAGACAAAGCTGATGGTGGCAGAGATACCTTGAAAAGTGGTAGTGGACAAAGCTGATGTGGTAGAGGAAGCTTAAAGTGGTAGCGGACAAAACTGATGGTGGTAGAGGAAGCTTAAAGTGGTACACAAAGCTGAGTGGTGGTAGAGGAAGCTTCAAAGTAGTAGACAACGCTGATGGTGGTTGAGGAAGCTTAAAGTGTGGTACACAAAGCTGATGGTGGTAGAGGAAGCTTAAAGTAGTTGACAAAGCCTCTCTGCTAGACAATCAGCTTCCTCTTCCACCATTAGCTTTGTCTACTACTTGCTAAGCTTCCTCTACCGCCATCAGCTTTGTCTACTACTTAAGCTTCCTCTACCACCATCAGCTTTTGGCTCACCACTTTAAGCTCTCTACCACCATCAGCTTTGTCCACTACCACTTTAAGCTATCTCTACCACCATCAACTTTGTCTACCACTTTAATCTTCCTCTATTAGTTTTGTCTACTACCACTTTAAAGCTTCCTCTACCACTATCCGTAGTAGACAGAGCTGATGTGGTAGAGGAAGCTTAAAAGTGGTACACAAAGCTGATGGTGGTAGAGGAAGCTTAAAGTAGTAGACAAAGCTGATGGTGGTAGAGGAAGCTTAAAGAAGTAGACAAAGCTGATGGTGGTAGAGGAAGCTTAAAGTGGCACACACAGCTGATGGTGGTAAGAGGAGGAAGCTTAAAGTAGTTGACAAAGCTTCCTCTGCGACTATCAGCTTCTACCATCATTAGCTTTGTCTACCGATTTAAGCCCTACTACCATCAGCTTTGTCTACTACTTTTAAACTTCCTCTACCACCATCAGCTTTGTCTACACGACCTTAAGCTTCCTCTACCACCATTAGCTTGTCTACCACTTTAAGCTTCCTCTACCACCATCAGCTTTGTCTACGACCTTAAGCTTCCTCTACCACCATTAGCTTTGTTCACTTCACCACTTTAAGCTTCCCCACACCATCAGCTTTGTCTCAGCCTTTAAGCTTCCTCTATCAGTTTTGTCTACTACCACTTTTAAGCCTCTACCACTATCGGTAGTAGACAAAGTTGATGTTGGTAGAGGAAGCTTAAAGGTGCACAATGAAAGCCGATGGTGGTAGAGGAAGCTTAAAGTGTAGACAAAGCTGATGGTGGTAGAGGAAGCTTAAAGTGGTAGACAAAGCTAATGGTGGTAGAGGAAGCTTGATGGGTCGCAGAGTAAGCTTTGAAACTTCTTTAAGCTTCCTCAACCACCATCAGCTTTGTGTACCACTTTAAGCTTCCTCACCACCATCAGCTTTGTCTACTACTTTAAAGCTTCCTCTACCACCATCAGCTTTGTCTCCTCTACCACCTACTTTAAGCTTCCTCTACCACCATCAGCTTTGTCTACTACTTTAAGCTTCCCCTACCAACATCAGCTTTGTCTACTACTTTAAGCTTCCTCTACCACCATCGGCTTTGTGTACCACTTTAAGCTTCCTACTTCCTCTACCACCATCAGCTTTGTCTACTACTGATAGTGGTAGAGGAGGCTTAAAAGTGGTATGTAGCAAAGCTGATAGAGGAAGCTTTTAAAGTGGTAGACAAATCCTCTATTGTGGTAGAAGCAACCACTTTTAAGGTCGCAGAGACAAAGCTGATGGTGGCAGAGATAGCTTAAAAGGTTTGTTGGTACAAAGCTGGATGGTGCAGAGGAAACAAAGCGGTAGTGTTCCCCTCCCAAAGCTGATGGTGGTAGAGGGAAGCAAAGTGGTACAAAGCTGATGGTGGTAGAGGAAGCTTAAAGTAGTGACAGCCAAAGCTGATGGTGGTAGGAAGCTTAAAGTAGTAGACAACGCTGATGGTGGTAGAGGAAGAGTGGTAAAGCTGAGTGGTAGAGGGAAGCTTAAAGTGTTGACAAAGCTTCCTCTGCGACAATCAGCTTCCTCTTCCACCATTAGCTTTATCTACTACTTTAAGCAACCTCTACCGCCATCAGCTTTGTCTACTACTTTAAGCTTCTCTACCACCATCAGCTTTGTGTACAACTTTAAGCTTCCTCTACCACCATCAGCTTTGTCCACTACCACTTTAAGCTATCTCTACCACCATCGGCTTTGTCAACTACCACTTTCAGCTTCCTCTAACACCATCAGCTTTGTCTACTACCACTTTAAGCTTCCTCTACCACCATCAGCTTTGCCCACTCTACCACTTTAAGCTATCCCTGCCACCATCAGCGTTGTCTACCACTTTAAGTTTCCTCTATCAGTTTTGTCTACTACCACTTTAAGCTTCCTCTACCAATATCAGTAGTAGACAGAGCTGATGGTGGTAGAGGAAGCTTAAAGTGGTACACAAAAGCTGATGGTGGTAGAGGAAGCTTTAAGTAGTAGACTAAACTAGCTGATGGTGAGAGGAAGCTTAAAGTAGCAGACAAAGCTGATGGTGGTAGAGGAAACTGATTGTTGCAGGGGAAGCTTTGTCAACTACTTTTAGCTCTCCTCTACCACCATCAGCTTTGTGTACCACTTTAAGCTTCGTCTGCCACCATCAGCTTTGTCTACTACTTTAAGCTTCCTCTACCACCATCAGCTTTGTCTACTACTTTAAGCTTCCTCTACCACCATCAGCTTTCTGTACCAGCCTTAAAGCTTCCTCTACCACCATCAGCTTTGTCTACTACCACTTTAAGCTTCCTCTAACTCCATCAGCTTTGTCACTACCACTTTTAAGCTATCTTTGCCACCATCAGCTTTCTCTACCACTTTAAGCTTCCTCTATCCGCTTTGTCTACTGCCACTTTAAGCTTCCTCTACCAATATCAGTAGTAGACAAAGCTGATGGTGGAGAGGAAGCTTAAAGTGGTACACAAAGCTGATGGTGGTAGAGAAAGCTTTAAAGTAGTAGACAACAAAGCTGATGGTAGAGGAAACTTAAAGTAGTAGACAAAGCTGATGGTGGTAAAGGAAAATGGTACCTAAAGCCGATGGTGGAGGAAGCTCAAAGTAGTTGACAAAGCTTCCTCTGCGACCATCAGCTTCCTCTACCACCATTAGCTTTGTCTACCACTTTTAAGTTTCCTCTACCACCATCAGCTTTGTGTACTACTTTAAGCGTTCTCTACCACCATCAGCTTTGTCTGCTACCTTAAGCTTCCTCTACCACCATCAGCTTTGTGTACCACTTTAAGCTTCCTCTACCACCATCAGCTTTGTCTACTACTGATGAGTGGTAGAGGGATATAACTAAAGTGGTAATAGAATTTAAAGCTGATAGAAACTTAAAGTGAACCGAACAAAGCTGATGAGTGGCAGAAAAACTTAAGGTAGTGAACAAAGCTGATGGTGGTAGAATAACAAAGTGGTAGTGGTTTCATAAAACTTTGATGGTGAAGTCAGAGAATAAAAGTATTAGTGGACAAAACTGATGGTGGTAGAGGGAAGCAAAGTGGTACAAAGCTGATGGTGGTAGAGGCTTAAAGTAGTAGACAAAACTGATGGTAGTAGGAGGCTTAAAGTAATGGTATGAACAACGCTGATGGTGGTTGAGGGAAGCAAAAGTGGTACACAAAGCTGATGGTGGTAGAGAAGCAAAGTGGTTGACCGGCTTCCTCTGCGACGAAATCAACTTCCTCTTCCACCAATGGCTTTGTCTACTACTTTAACCTTCCACTACCGCCATCCGGCGATGTCTACTACTTTAAGCTTCTACCATCAGCTTTAATCAATACTGCTAGCTTCACTCTACCACCATCAGCTTTAATCCACACTACCGCTAAACTATCTCTACCCCATCGGCTTTGTCAACTACCGCTTTAAAGCTTACTCTACCACCATCGGCACACGATTGTCTACTACCGCTTTTAGAAGCTTCCTCTACCGCCATCCGGCACGCACTGCCACTTTAAGCTATCACGCCGCACCATCTGGCACGTACTACCGCTGCGTTTCCTCCTATCGGGTTTTGTCTCGCTACCACTTTGAAGCTTCCTCTACCGCTATCAGAAG
>NW_025766430.1:0-40998 GCF_003918875.1 Haliotis rubra
GATTTTGACACATGTCATTGGTTCCCAATTGCGCGCAGATCGATGCTCATGCTGTTGCTCACTGGATTGTCTGGTTCAGACTCGATTATTTACAGACCGCCGCCATATGGCTGGAATATTGCTGAGGAAGTGCCGCGTAAAACCAACAAACAACAAACAACCAACCTGGAAATCATAAAAGCAGACTGCGTTTAGAACGAACACGTTTATAACGAACTGGATTATATAACGAACTGGATTATATAACGAGCTGCTATTTGGTCCCGATCATTTGCCGTGTACTGTGGTTGAAATGTGTATAACGAACTACGGTTATGTACATGGCTCGATTTAAGAGATGTTAACCTACTTGCACCAGGTGCAACCTAAGATAAAACCTAGTTGCGCCAGTCAAATTCCAGTTGCACTGTTTTATAGCAATATGTGTAATATCAGAAATATTCTATTGAATTATTTAGATGCTTTATTCAAGTTTACCCACTCAAATATTGACTTGCGCCTGGTGCAAAGTTAGACTAATAACTAGGTTACACTTTGTAATATCGGGTTGCACCAGTGCAAGTAACAAAGCACTAAATCGAGCTCTGTTATGGAGACTGAAATTAGTGATTCTTTTGAGCTCGTTTAAACCGTAGTTGGCTGTATTTGGTGTGTAATGTTTGCGTTATTTAAATACAGATCGTCTCTGGCGTAACTCGAACATCGAAGCTACTTCAACGAATTGAGACTTCATTCGAAGATGGCGTGGAAAGTGTGGACATCGCTCAGTGAGTACACAGTCACCTCAATTACTGCAACCACCCTCCGACAGATTCCACTCACTGAGTTCCGGGAGGTCAAAATTGTGGTTCGAATCCCATTTCGAATTCTGATTGTATGTTCTTGCTTTGTCATCTACATAACCGTGCTGGACGTTTAGCTAGCCTGAAGGTAAACCATTCGTCTGTGACACCTGGGTCGATTCCTTACATGTGAAACCATTCAGTCTCTCAATCATCTCTTTGTTAGTTTATTTAAAGTGAATGAGTCAGTATGGTTTTACTCCGCTTTTAGCAATATTCCAGCAATATCACGGCGGGGAACGCCAGAAATGGGCTTCATCCATGTGGGGAATCGAACCCGGGTGTTCGGCGTGACGAGCGAACACTTTAACCACTAGGCTACCCACCGTTTAAAAGAGCAGGTACAGAAAATGACCAAACTCTGTCGAACCTGTTTTTGGCTTGGGTACTCCGTCTACTGGACGTAGATTAAACAGACGATCGCGAACACCATAAACTAATGTTTGTGTAGGCACAGTCCACGGATATATATGACTAGATTTCGTCTCCATATCCGGAGTAGATATCAATAACCAGGATCATGAGCAGGTGGAATTTGGGATTCTGCAAAAGGTCAAAGCTTCCCTTCTCTCCAGACTTGCATCATCGTTACCAAATACCATGCCTTCTGTTTCAGTCTAGCGGAGCGATACACCCTCGACGCCTTTGCGAATGCAGCATTTGGCTACGACTGCGACAGTCTCAACAACGATCGGGGAAATTCTCTACAGATACATGTTGGTGTTCAACAGATCAGGTGCTGCTGAGAACCAGCTCACAGGCTTTGCACGTACGTGTTTGTAGAAATCTAAACTATTGCGTCAAACCACATGTATTTTTGAGGCCGCACTCCAGATTGAAATATATTGATTGGTACAGGCTGCAAAAGGGTCCGTTCTTCAAGGAGGCACCCGTGAACATCCGGGTTAGAATTGGTCTTCAGCAACCCACGATTGTCATAAGAGGCCACTAACGGGATCAGGCGGTTTACATCGATGTTTATGAATCACTGGATTGTCTGGTCAGAAATGAAGCTTCACAGGGGAATCGAGCCTGGAAATGCGCTTGGCGAGCAAACGCTGTAACAACATAGCCACCGCAACTCGGGCAGCTCCGGACATCTCCGGGGGTCAGGACCCCAAAAGCCATTCTCATGCTGGGAATTGAACTGAAGTCGTCGGCGTATAGCGAACACTTTGCCTACTAGGCTACCCCACTGCTCCGCTTAATGGCTGTTTGTTTGTTTATTGTTTTACGCCGCACTCAGCAATATTCAGCTGTATGGCGGCAATCTGTAAATAATCGATTCTCGACCAGACAATCTAGTGATCAACAGCATGAGCATCGATTTACGCAACTTTGGGGATTACGATGACTCGTGTCAACCTGTCAGCGAGCCACAGCCACCCGATCCCGTCGCCTCTTACGACAAGCATGGGTTACTGAAGATCAATTCTAACCAGGATCTTCACGGGTCCGTTTGTTCTAAGTTGATCGTACTGTCCTGTATTGATGATACTGTCAACGACCTGTCAACTTGGCCAAAATTCATACACAGCGCCTGGTTAAATCTGAAGGTATAGTTGATAGCGGTGTGACTCAACACTCGTATATGTATATATTATGGTCACGTTTGACTAATGTAACTGCGCATTCTCCTTACAGGGTTGTTCCCGTCACTCACGTGGTTTCTGCGGTTGTTTGACACAGAACATCGTCAGCTCCACGCACTGCATTTACCAGAGAATATGAAAAAACTCATTGAGAAAAGAAAAACAAAGGTATGATTTGCACTATGGTCTAGTTTTTTTTTATTTTACATTGTATTTGCACATTAAAGAAAACAGCTTTCAAGTTAAATTTGAATTAATGAAATAAGAAGCATAATTATGTCAAGGTTAAAAATACTAAATAATATTTATAATATTAATATAACAATTTTGGCCTTTTTGTCAAATTGTATCTTCATAAAATAATACAAGTCTAAATATTCTGACAGCGTCACGTATGACTTGTAATGTTAATTTATCTTCTGGGGTGGTGGTGTGGCCAAGTCTTGAAAGTGTTTGCTCGTTATGCCGAAGACCCGGGTTCTATTCCCCACATGGGTATAATGTGTGAAACCATTTGTTTTGTCTCACTCCTTGATATTGCTGGACTATTACTAAAAAGCGGCGTAAAACCTCATTCACTCACTGATTAATCTTTGGAAAAAAGTTCCGATTTTGTTCTGTACAAATCCCTTCGATAAGTTTATAATAATGTCCAACCTGCCAAGCTCCACACTAGGTATGCTCATAGCGCTAACAATCAAGGCACAGCACATATTTACCCGGATAGCCCAAGCTGCCTGTTCGGCGTTAGAGGTTATATTCACGCATGGCGTATCCCACCGGGTACCCATTTTCTGCTGGGTGAACAGAGGCAATTTTGAACAAACTCAATTGCCTAAAGGTTAGAACCACATGTATCACATGTGCTTTGTTGTGGGACAGGACTGAAGTCCTAGAAACTCTCAGGGGTCAAGCTGCCAAACACGGTCACCCATCCAAGAACGCTCCGTGCTTGACGTTGCTTAACTTCAACTGATATGTGACCTGAGCTCTGCGCACAGGACCACACACCACGTGAAACAAATCACCAACGTTGCCCGTGAAATTTCCCTATCATTTTGATTGTCCTTTTTAACATTAGTTTTTAAGATCGATAGATTCATAAATCAAGAAAAATAAGGAATAATGAATGCCAGATGTTGTAATTGTTTTGGTAGAAGTAAAGGCAGATGAGCTAGTTCATGACGCAATGTGACATCTGTTGACAGATGGCGCTGTGCCAGAGAATCAGTCAAAACATCTCCTACGTCGTCTCATGGAAGGTTACTCAGTTTCCACTGACAGAAGACAACAACGACGTTAAGCGCCATCTGTCGGACGACGAAGTATTAAGTCAGGCAGCTACCATGGTTGGTGGAGGTCTTGGCCCTACAAGTTCAGTTCTGTCGTTTGCGCTTCACCTTTTGGCTACCAACCCAGAAGCGCAGGAAAAGTTGACAGATGAAATAAATAAAGTTTCACAAAATGAGGGTATGGTAACTTCTTGGTTTCAGAATGTGTATACGACTGTTTTAACTTCAGCTATCAAAATCTATTTCACGACAGTAACGGTGTCATCGATTCTCAGTAGATCAAGTGAATATGGTTCACCTGTATGTGATTAAGAGCCCCGGCATAACTTACCCCTGATTTCCGAGGATGGTGTCTTTATCCATTGTTGATTTCAGCCGCTGGACTACGACGCACTTTCTCAGATGGAATATCTCGATATGGTTATAGAAGAAACAAGTCGGGTATTCCCTGTGATACCTGGGTAGGTACACTGAATATGTTACTTGCATACGCATACGCACACGCACACATGTTTACGGGAGATGTTTTTGTTCAAATGGTTTTGTTTGCCCTCAGCAATATTCCAGCTATGTGACCAGACAATCCAGTGATAAACAGTATCAGCATCTACACATAGGAACCGATGACATGTGTCAAGCCCGTCAGCGAGCCTGACCACCCGATCCCGTTAGTCGCCTCTTACGACGAGCATGGGTTACTGAAGACAGATTCATCAGTCTTGGTCCTGGTGTGGAACATTCGCTGATTACACCCATGTCCTTGGATCGATTCCCCACATGGGTACCAGGCTGGAGGGGTCAGGCTCGCTGACTTGGTTGACACATGTCATCGGTTCCCAATTGCGCAGAATCGATGCTCAATGCTGTTGATCACTGGATTATCTGATCAGACTTGATTATTTACAGACCACCGCCATATAGGTGGAATATTGCCGAGTGCGGCGTAAAATTAAACACACTCACTCACTTGAAGCAGCGTTAATCCCAGATGTAATATGACATGGTATGTCGCTGTGATATATTCTGGTGAAATGGCAGTTGACTATAAATACGTCTTCTCCGAGGGCAAGCGGACAGAGCATCTGCCGTATCATGCCGAAGATTACAATAAAAGACGGTACTTGTTGTTGCTTTCCATGGCGCCCGGTATGAAAGGGTTAAAACACCGACTAACGGTCTGTTTATTGGCGTGAAACTGCGGTTTGGTATCTCAGGGTGAGATACTATAAAAATAACCGCTATACTCTTGAATGAAGGACCGCTTCCGTGGTGTACCAAAAGTGGTTAGAGCGTCCGCCCGTCGAAGGACTCGCGGGTTCGATCCCCGGCCGCGTCATACCGAAGACGTTAAAACATGGCACTTGTTGGTCCCTGCCTCGCGCTGATGTGTTGCATTAATGGGTACAACAAGGACTTATTAAACCAGCTTGGTCAGCCACACTCGGAGTCAGTATAAAGTGTCTGAGTCTCACCTTGAATGAATAATTCGAGATTTACACAGTATCAGCAATATTGCATTCTCTTCAAAACGGTGCATATTTCACCACATCTACACAAAATATTTACAATATGGTTTTCTGTTTACAGCGTAGCACGCACTTGCACTGAAGATTGTGAAGTCGATGGAATTCCTTTCCGGAAAGGGATGAAGGTTAGAGTTATGGCAGTTGGCATGTACACTGACGAGACGCTCTTCCCGGAGCCGGAGAGATTCCTCCCAGAGATTCAGCAAAGAGAACAAGGAAAAGCGACCTCATTACAGTTATCTCCCCTTACGGGCACGGTCCGCGCATGTGCGTAGGCTTCAAGTTTGGCCTCGTTCTGATAAAGGTTGCTCTTGTCCAGATACTTCGTCACTACGCCCTCACAACATCCTCCAAAACACAGGTGAGTTCTGCTTCCTCTGTAAACAGTTCACACACTCTCTATACACCCGGGACCCGTGAAGATCCGGTATAATTGATCTTCAGCAACAAACCCATGCTTGTCGTAAGAGGCGACTAACGGGCTCGGGTGGTCAGGCTCGCTGACTTTGTTGACACATGTCATCGCATCTTAATTGCGTAGATCGATGCACATGTTGTTGATCACTAGATTGTCTGGTCCAGACTCGATTATTTACAGACCGCCGCCATATAACTGGGATATTGCTGAGTGCGGCGCTAAACAAGAAACCAACCAACCAACTATACAACCGGTTCTCTCTCTGCATGCAATTGGTCCACGTTCTGTTTTCAACCAGTAATAGTGTTGTAGTGATGAGTTTTAATCGCGACTGAGTTGTGATCAGACTGAGTGAGTGAGGCTTGACGCCCGTATCATTATACCAGTTAAATCACGACCCATCAGGCTTATGTAGGACAGAAGTCCGAAGAGATATAGATCCCAAGGCCTAGATTTTCGAAGCTCTCTTAGCTCTAAGATAGTCGTAAATTCATACATTAACATTAACTTACGACTATCTTAGCGCTAAGAGAGCTTCGAAAGTCTAGGCCCAGGTCCCCGATTCACAGGGCGTTCGTAACTACGTCATTTGTAACTTTGTGATGTAGTATTGAGTTACGATTGATCGTAACTTTACGAACGCTTTATGGATCGGGACAGCACGTATACGGTGTAGAGAGAGGTGATTCATAGCATTCTGGTGTTCCAAAGGGAGGTAATTATGGCGGAGCATAAAGACTGGGTCACCGATGCCCCACAAAATGACAACCTATAGTTGTGTTTGTCATATATCATACACATACAATATACGTTACACGGTCGCGCCCAGTAGGGCAACCTAGTTTTAGTATGAAGTAATTGGCCATACAATAATATCGACCAGGTTGAATCAGCGACCCGTTAATTAGTGACAAGACTGACAGTTGGAGAGTCTGTATACAGTTAAACCTCTTTAGTCCGAACCCGTAAACCCTTCATTGTAGAGGTTTGGTAACATCCTGACACAATCAAAGGGGCATTACTATGTTACTTTGTTGAACCTTGCTGATCATGTAGGGTTACATTGGATTAGGGGTCGGGTAAAGTAAAGTGATTGCACGTCCCGCCGAAGGCCAGGGTTCGATCCCCAAATGGGTGCAACGTGTGAAGCCCATTTCTTGAGTCACGCGCTTTGCTATTGATGGAATATTGCTAAAAGCGGCGTTAAACTATACTCACTCACCCACTGACGAAGGGACGGCGGTTGACTCACATCAGACAGATATAAAGGCAATTAAGAGCCCAAGATACGAGTTCAGTGAGTGAGTGAGTGAGTGAGTTTTCAGCTGCCTTCAGCTTTATTTGTGTTACGTCTCGGGTGAATTGTACAACATTTTAATTCAAACTGAATTTTTATCAACCTATAGCACTCCTTTCCAAACACGCAGGTTAGAAAAATATCATTTTGTTTGTTTCATGGACAAAGGCGTTACTGTCAAATAAGCAAAGTAGGCTTCAAATAAGGCTTTAAAGTAGGTCGTATGAACAACCTGAGAGAACAAGCTTCGTTGGAAATGTTGAGCCAGGATCATCCGTCACGCCGAAGACCGGGTTCGATTCCCCAAATGGGTACAATGTGAAGCCCATTTCTGGTGTCCCCGCCGTGATATTGCTGGAATATTGCTAAAAGTGGCGTAAAACTAAACTCAGTCAGTCAGTCATCGTCTTCGACCTTTCGAGTCGCGACGGTTTTTTGCGCATGCGCATTGTCCTTGATCTACATATATTTCTACGTTGTTGTCTAGTGCGTACATGCGTGACGTATTATAGCTGTTCTGACATTCCTTTGTTAACCCACTGCTGCAGAGATTCTCCCATATCATCACTATTTCGATAGTGATTCACAAACACATGCTCACAATGCAGCCGGATTTTGAAATAGACACTACTTTCTACAGAGGCCTCTCATGGACGTAGAATGGTTTTGCGGGTCTATTAATCTGCTGGAGCTATATGTTAGTCTTGGGTCAATAGCGTGATGCATACGTTTCTGACCTTCTCATCGCATGTAGTACAGGCGCTTTGCTAAATAGAACGTTGAATATATCTACGCTTCGAAGCGCAGTCCATAGTACTGTACTGTTTATGATTTAGATCTCTATAGACAGAACCTAGTTCAAAGGCTCTGGAAATGGTTTGTATTATCCTATGTATTTTCACATGAACAATTTTTTCATCCGCGTTGACAACACGTCTCTGTGTGAACAGTCAACACGTCTAGACGAACTGATATGTTGTAGAGGGTAATGTCGGTAGCTCTCTCCATTCCTTAAAAATAATGGAGCCGAGGCACATTATTTTTAAGGAATGGAGAGTTACGAGGATATTACCCCGCTTAAATTACATTCAAAGAACTGGGAATTTCTGTTATCAAAATTATATGTCAAAATAACAAAATGAAGGCTTTAATTTGAAACTGGTACACATCGCTCCATTCCCGAAAAGTAATGGAGCGAGCAAACAATGGAATGACGTCACAAATGTAATTTAAAGCTTTCTAACGTCTGAGACGTCTGAATGTAGTCCAGTGACTGAGTGAGTGAGTTTTACGCCACTTTTAGCAATATTGTAGCGTTAGGGGACACTATAAATGGGCTTCACACATTGTACCCATGTGGGGAATCGAACCCAAGTTCTTGGCGTGACGAGCGGACGCTTTAACCATTAGGCTACCCCCACGCCCCACGGTTATTTAGAGTTCATTAGGTTTTCAAGCGAGTTACGTCCCTTAGATGCACCAGAAACCTTTGACCATGGTCTCGTTACAACGTCTTGTTCTTGGTAGATATATACGAAGGGATAGTCATTTAGTATTGTTAAACTAACCTTGAATCTTTGTTGCCTGTTACAGATTCCACTGAAACCGCCCTGAGGCCTCTTGCTTAACCCCTCACGGATCTGTCCACATCGGCCTAGTTAAAGAGGAACACGTGAGGCAACTACTAAAAGACAATCGGGACCATGTGTTTTTGCAAATCTCGCGTGAAGTCGCCAAAATCTGTGATATGTAATGTGGGACCGCGCTTTCTTCTGTGACGTCATAACCCAGATGTGACGTCATCCATGGCTGACTGAGATGCCGAGTTTCAGCGTTATGTACAGCTATTGCTGTGGGAAGAATGATTTGAACAGCTTGATGGGGTGCACGTCACGTCCCCATAACGTGACAAGTGACAAGTGACGTCGTTTGGCTGTGATCTGAACGAGACTGAAGACTTAAACCATAACAAACTCATCAAAAACTCTTCCATTATGTCACGTGATCACCATCGTCATCATCATCATCATCATCATCATCATCTCATCACCACCAAGACATGTTCTCCAGTTCGATGTGTGTTCATGTATATATTGAAAACAAAATTTAAATCATGTCCAGTAATGAAATCCATTCGTCACCGTTGATAGACACATTCATCTTTTATAAAAAAGTATATTTAGCTTTATATATTTTCCGTGTTATCCGCTTAAAATGCAGCATATGACGAATTTATATTTATTGGGGGCGGTGGGGTAACCTAGTGGTTAAAGCATTCGCTCGTCACGTCGAACACTCGGGTTCAATTCCCTACATGGGTACAATGTGTGAAGCCCATTTCTGGTGTCCCCGCCGTGATATTGCTGGAATATTGTCAAAAGCGACATAAAACTAAACTCACTCACTTGGTTGTAAAGGCATTATATATAAATGTTATTAAAACTCCATATTCGTTTTAGTTTTTAAGAAAAGTACCAAAACGAAATGTGATGTTACTTTTGGTGTTAACACAGAATCTTTCATAACAGCCATGTATCACGAGAACATATCATGATGTAAATGTGGGAACGGTGTATACACGATACATGTAAAGGTCTTTGTTGCGACCTATAGTGTAATCTCACATTTCAGATGGAATAAAATGTTACGTATAACGGGTTATATCACTGTACTGTTATTTATTCATGTATTGGCGTTTTGGGACATTGATGCCAAAATCACTGGATTGTCTGGTCCAGACTCGAATAGCCGGAATAGTGCTGAGTGCGGCCCGCCCGCCCTCCCGCGCAATACACAATAATACACACACACACACACACGCTCACGCACTCCCTCATGATGCCCTGATTGGACTGGGCCTCGAGATCTCAGCTCCGGGGCCTACGTTTCAAGTACTCAAGGCTGTGTTAAGTGTCTTCGGAAGACATAAGTACGATTATGAATTTACGAATGTTTTGTATTTAATGCCTGCCATACGGTGATATGCAATACGAGAAACTAACACCGACACCACCAGCATATACTTTTACTGTACTTGCATCTTGTTCCAGGTGCATCCTGACCTTGAAGCGTTAACGCACAATAGCGACCCTGACCGTTACACACGGTTACACCAGAATGCTTTACGCATGGACAGTTTTGACGTGATTTGGTTGCATGTCAACAGTGTCCTCCGCCATTTAAGACTTGAGAACAAATACAAAAGTTGTGTTCTTCAGTTTCGCTTCGAGAGTCATGAATACATTTAGATGGGTGATGACGAAAACAGGTTTTGTGTTCAACGATTTATGGCATGTTTGTCCTGCAAACTCTGACGTCATACCAGGGCCTTTTACGACATTCTTAAGAATGTTAAAAAGGATAGCCATCTTTAATTTTGGCTGTTCATAATGTGGAGAGCCGCCATGCATAATAGCTTAACACGTGTTATCAGAAAGAATTTACATCGACATTCGATCCGTCCTGAATTGGGCTGCAGTCACTCTCAGTCAGTCAGTCACTCACTCACTCACTCACTCACTCACTCTTCATTCACTCAGTCACTCACTCACTCTTCACTCACTATTCACTCAGTATTCGCTCACTCACAAAAATAAATAAATAAATAAATAAACCAATGTGTGGTGTTTTGCTTGGAACACAATCCCAAAACACCAGGTGTGTACTTTCTTTTCCCATTCATATCTACAATTTATGTAGTTAATATGTCAAAGTGTGAAATATCTGTTAAAGTAAGTTCGGCCTAACTAAATTCTCAGTGGTATTGAGAGATAGGAAACGTAGAAAAAGGACTTTACTGAGGAGAGATTAGTGCAGAAATGAGCCATGCAGTTTTTTTCTAAGTCGAAAGCGACTTATTTGGAACAGACCATGGCTTTATGCAAATTAGTGTGCGATGATATTGTATTACAAAGAGAAACTTTTTAAATGCCCATTTTGAAATTAAAATTAGCTTCATTATAAACAATAGCTGACGTAAAAAATAATAAGTTTAAGACTGAAACTATAAAGGATGTAGCTACCTGGAGTCTCACTATCACTATAAATAGAAAAAAGGTAGGAGGGGTCGTCTCATAAGCAAAACCAGGAGGGGTGTCGCAGACGGTGGTAGGGTTCAGTCTGGCTAGGGATAGAGATATCCGCTAAGATGTGATAATCCTTTAGGGGAATGAAACTGTGGAGGTAAACGGCATGTCATAACAATTTACAAAAATATCCAGTCCTGTCTATCTTCGGGTGGTCATGTGACCTGTATATTTTTTTACATTTAATACCAAGGCAAATTGAAGCTTTTTGTGAATATCATGCTCTTTTCCATATCTCAACATAAACTTTATGAAAGAAAGACACGTAAGATGTTAATGAATAGATGAGACATATACAGCGCACACGAAAAGCATAAAACATCTTTGAGATGACCCCTTGTGCCTGTATGCAGCATGCATTTCATGCCAGGTGAGTCGACGGTCCGTCGTTACCCACTCACTCACTCATGTGGACTTCATAGCAATATGTTCTTTGTTGCCAGTTTCCCAAGCAGCAGCACAAACATTATACCTTCATGACATATTAAAAGCGAAATAGTTGTTAAATGTAACCACATTAAAGTTTATACTTATCAATGTCGATTGATTTAGATACATAAACAAATTATGCTACATAAATAATGGGGGATTATTTAATATATTTATTAAGCGTACGGATGATTAGGTGCCTTTGTTCTGGCCTTCATTTAAAACATCATGTGCGCTCACGGAATTCTGACACAACCTTGACATGACTGTCTGGTTATGGGAACAAGGTGATTGCCCTTGGGCTTGAATGAGGCAGTTTGTAAATCGGTGACGTGGTAACGTCGGGGTTATGTTTCAGTCTGACACCAAGTACCTCTCAGAAGAAATACCTAATGTCACTAAATACCCATTTACACGCGGCGACTTTGTCGTATGAGTCATGTCGATCCTAAGAGACTTGTCTGGGAAGGTAACGGGTTATTTCACCCCAAACACGTTCACGCCAGTTTCACCCCAGGCTGCTTCACCCGGGTTCTTTAACCCCACGCAGTTTCACCCCAGGCTGCTTCACCCGCGTTCTTTAACCCCACGCAGTTTCACCCCAGGCCGCTTCACCCGGGTTCTTTAACCCCACGCAGTTTCACCCCAGGCTGCTTCACCCGGGTTCTTTAACCCCACGCAGTTTCACCCCAGGCTGCTTCACCCGCGTTCTTTAACCCCACGCAGTTTCACCCCAGGCTGCTTCACCCGCGTTCTTTAACCCCACGCAGTTTCACCCCAGGCTGCTTCACCCGCGTTCTTTAACCCCACGCAGTTTCACCCCAGGCTGCTTCACCCGGGTTCTTTAACCCCACGCAGTTTCACCCCAGGCCGTTTCACCCCAGGTAGAGGTTGTGTCACCCAAGCAAATAATAATTATTATTATTATCATTTTTAAAATTGTTTATGCATATATGCTTAGTGTAGAAACATCATTGAGATTGTTTGAATAATTGTATCAGTTCATATGTACATGCCAGTACATGCTTGAAGATCAATTGGCTGTGTTGGATCGGGTGAAGGCCCTCAGTGACGATAGCAAGTAGCTGCCTTGGACAGGGATGACCTTGTGGAGACTTCCTTGTCTGTGTACTGTATCCAGAGGTGAAGAAGCTTCTCGTGGATCTTCTTGAAATTTCATGTTCACAGACAAAGTTATTTATTCTTTAACCTGTGCTGTGCCGTCTCCATCCGTTCTCGAACACCTGGCTGTCCCTTTCTCTGCACTCCTCCCTCGTAACAAATAGTGAACTGTGTCAATATTTTAATGATAGTTTGTTAAACAACTTTTTATATTTTTAGGACAAAAATGCTTCGAAAACCTCACAGAGTGGGTATGATGTTTTGATTATGATCAGCGTTTCATTGAGTATTTTATGTTTATTAGTTTTCGAGTTAGATTGCAATTCATCGGTCCGCTTTTGAGCCAAACGGACTATAGTAGAACAAATATAAAAGCTGATGACAAAGATCTCATACGAGAATGTTTATGTATGTACAAGTTAACGGCAAACCGCATTTAAATGTATGCGCTTGCCATACACGTGCGTAGGGCGTCAGTCCTTAATTCGACACTTTCAAATAAGATCGATTTATTTCTTTGGATCATTATTTCTGTTTTCTTGATTCTAAAAACAAGAATCTATGGATGTCTATATTTTGATGGACACGACGTTTCGGAGTATCTTCGGTGAATGAAAGACAAGGAAGCAGACAGCTATATCAGTACATGTGACACAACACCAGTGATCAGATAACAAGGTAGTCAATAGGCTCTAAATTGATAAAGTGGGTGGATAAGTGGAAGCCGGGGATTGTTAATCCAGACTTGAATGATGAGATAACAATGGTGGCATTTAATAAGGGCAAAGAAATAATCAGATGAAAGCTATTGCTCAACAAGGTAAGGTTGAAGATCTTGCAACGTCTGTGGTGGATTGACTTGCTGGCGAACACGTCGACCCAGCTCGTCACGGGGCTACGCGTCGGCCAATCCAGAACTTGAATATCGGCAGTTCGCAGAACATTCTGTATAAGAATTGCCGTATGCGGTCTAGCGTTGTCTTGTTTGAACGTCAGTGCAGGGCCATGTCTCTGTATAAATGGAAGCAGGACATGTAAAATCTGATCTCAGTACTGGGCAGCATTTACGTTCCTTTGGACGACATCAAGGGGAGAACGTCTGTGTGCGCAAAACGAACCCCATACGATAACGCTTTCGCCACCAAATCTGTCCACTTCACGGACGCAGACTTGAGCGTGACGTTCACATTGTGACTGCGACACTCCGACCCTTCCGTCGGCAAATCTAAATGTGAATCGAGATTCGTCACTGAAGACAACCGAATTTCCACTGTCTTTGATTGAACCTTAAATGTGTCTTTTACCCACACCAGTCGGTTGCGGCGATGAAGAGGCGTTATAATTGGTCCACTATGGGAGTGAGTGAGTTTAGTTTTACGCCGCACTCAGCAAAATTCCAGCTGTATGGCGGCGGGCACTAAATAGCGGGCGGTGGGGTAGCCTAATGGCTTAAGCGTCCGCTCGTCACGCCGAACACCCGGGTTCGATTCCCCCACATGGGTACAATATGTGAAGCCCATTTCTGGTGTCCACCGCCGTGATGTTGCTGGAATATTGCTATAAGCGGCGTAAAACTATACTCACTCACTTGTAGAAGTGAACAAATCTGTTTCAAAGATGACGTAATCGTGAAAAATTGCTTGATCTTCCCAGAGTGACGTCACACGTGACGCTCCTGGCCTCGGGCGGTCGGGAACAGTTCCCGTTTGATGCACTCTCATCCTAAGATTAAAAGTTGTTTGTCGTGAACAATTAAAAACAAGAAAGTCAGCAGCGACCACAGACTGACCAGCATCAAGCCTCCTCAGCACGTTGACGTTCTTGATTTGAAAGGCGTGGTATTTCCAACAAAGATTAAAATGAAAAGTTTAGTTTGTTTTTACAAATCACATTCAATGTGCGTGTTCAGTTGAAGCAAAGATGCACCGAATGACCCCATGAATTTACTTTTCACACGTGCATTTCGTGTTTTCGGCTACAAAGTCAAGAATTGCACGTGTACTTACAATTTCACGAAATTAAATTATTCACACTGTTTAATGCTATTTAATATACTTGTAAATTTATCTGATTTAACAGAAAACAAATGTCGAAATTTATCAGTGTCAAGTTTGTTATTGTACTGAGTACACACAAGTGCAGAGTTCACAGACAAACCAGCTCTTGATGTTGACGATTAAGCTTTGACTGATGCGAGGCTGACAACAAACACATCAATTGTATTTGACAAGGTGTGTGTGAATTTGATGCGTCAATTTAAAGGCAATCTGTCAACATTAATTGTCGTGTCTAGACGATCTAATGTATCTTACTTGCCTTTGATTTGAGGAAAACATGCTTTTTAGTCCTAGATATCGACTAAATGTACTTCTAGAAAATAACTAGAAACGTACACAAATGTGCCAGAAAGTGCAAGTCATAATCGAAATTATTTCAAAGATATATTATTATTTTTAAAAACAATCAGATGGCATGTACAAATGTACTAGGGCTGTATTTTGGCAAACAAGTTGTATTGCAATGTATTGCGATTCAGGTACCCGTATTGCGATACGTATATTAGTGCATGTCAGTTCTATTTACTACATTACAAGCTTAAGTCACTAAACATATACTCTCCTAAAAAAAACGCATATAGGAATTTCAACTGTATTTTTATGTTTATTTTGAAACATCTTGTAGGCTTTATGAGTCTATGAAATATAGCGAAATTGCACACTGGGAATGCAGACTTATTCGTCTTTGGCACCAACTCGAGGAAATTTCAGTTTGAGTGTCACATGGAGACGTGTGGTGGCGCTGAAGTCAGTACCTCGTGTGACCACCGTGGGCCTCCAGAACTGCACGGCATCGCCTCGGCATCGAACGAATAAGTCTCAGAATCTCGTGTTGCCCAATCGCAGCCCACTCTGCCTGTAGTGCCTGTGCGAGTTGCTGAAGTGTCTGGGGCTGAGGGTTACGGCGTCGCACCCGTCTGTCCAGGACATCCCACAGATGTTCGATCGGGTTTAAGTCCGGTGATCTTGAGGGTCAGGGGAGCACATTGATGTTGTGGTTCTGGAGGAAGTCTGTAGTGTGCGTGCTGTGTGGGGCCTGGCATTGTCCTGTTGAAACAACTCCCTCTGGCGATCAATGATTGGAAGGAGGTGTGGGCGTAGGATTTCGTCACAGTACCGTTGAGCTGTCAGGTTGCCCTGGATCATCATCAAATCACGTCTCCTACGGCAGGAGATCACTCCCCACATCATAACACTGCCCCGGCCGAATCTGTCCACCTGGGAACGCAAGCGCCGGCGAAACGTTCACGTCGACGTCTGTACATCCGCATTTTTTCCATCACGACGTTCCAATAGAAATCGTGATTCATCACTGAACCAGATTCTACACCAATTCGGTAGGTTCCAGGCCTGAACGTTGGTGCACCATTGAACTCGATGTCGACGATGTTGTTGTCGAAGCACAGGGCCAGCCTCTATCAACCTGTTCCTGACGGTCTGTGCAGAAAGCCTCCTCAACCCGGGTATTTGTCGAGCGGTACTGGTCGCCGTAGCTGTTCGATGACGCAGGTGATGTACCCGGATGTAGCGAACCTGCGCCGCAGTGGTCGCTCGAGGTCGCCCACAACGAGGGGCATCTGCTACCGCATTCTGCCGGCGATTTCTCTCCCAGAGCCGTAAAATGGTGCTTTGGTGAACATTCATGCGTCGGGCAACTGTCGTTGAGACTGACCAGCTTCAAGCAAACCAATGGCGATATGACGGTTGGCTTCACTAAGACGTGGCAGACAGCGATCAACCTTTTATACACATCATTGAGAATATCTGATCCCCAACTTTCACGTGCATTGCATGTGAATTGTGTATTCTGTGACACTACACGCCGAAATTGAAAATCATGCTGTTAAATACGGGTATTTTACGGATGGTGCGTTTTGTTGTGATGTTTCAAAACATAAACACCATAGGACTCATAAACAGAGCAAGACCTTTCGTAAAATGAATCACGTTTTAATTCATTGCTACATGAAATTGCTATGTTCATGATGCGTTTCTTTTTTGGGAGACTATATATATTATGGTTCTGATAACAGCGATCACAAAATTAGGTTGTATAGTCAGGGATTCTATTTTCTTTTTATTCAATGTATAGTATTACACTATGCCAGCTATTACATGTATAGTATTACACAATGCCGTTTTGTCATTGAATAACGAAGGAAAACACTTGTTGCGAATGAAAGTGTGTGTTGATTTTAATTTAAACCATAGAGATAATCACACAAACTTCATATATGTTCTTTACCCGATATACCGGTTCTCAGACAAAATATTGCAATACGTATCGTTTGAAAAGCGTATTGCCATATACAGGTAATACGGTGCAGCCCTGTTGTGTATTTATATCAACACGTCACAATTTAATTCTGGACTCACAAAAGTCCAGAAACTCTCCGCACTGTGGGCACTTTCTGACAAGGGATTTGACCAAATTAAACATGCAGTTGTTATGAACATATGCCAAGGATGAAAAAATGAAAAAAATTTTTTACGAAAACTTTAAATTTAAACTCGCTCGCCCATGGGCCTGCCCATGGGCGAACAGTGGCCCATGGGCGAGAATGTTTAATTTCGATCAGAATTCATGTTTTGGAGGTTGTAAATGAATGAGTGTATGTTTATAAGCATCATGTCACAAATTTCAACTCATATTGACTTAAATCAAATAAATTAGACCGATATTACAAAATCTCGCCCATGGGCGAAAAACATTTTAGCCCATGGGCGAGAATGTTTAATTTCGCTCAAAATTCATGTTTTGGAGGTTGTAAATGAATGAGTGTATGTTTATAAGCATCATGACACAAATTTCAACTCATTTTGACTTAATTCGACTAACTTAGAGCGATATTAACAAATCTCGCCCATGGGCGAAACATATGTTGGCCCATGGGCGAGAATATTTCCTTTTACTCAAAATACATGTTTTCCCATGTTTTGGATGTTGTAAATGAATGAGTGTATGTTTATAAGCATCATGTCACAAATTTCAACTCATTTTGACTTAATTCGACTAACTTAGAACAATATTTAGAAATCTCGCCCATGGGCAAAAGATATGTTGGCCCATGGGCGAGAATATTTCCTTTTACTCAAAATACATGTTTTTCCATGTTTTGGATTTTGTAAATGAATGCGTGTATACTTATGGGTATCATGAAACAAATTTCAACTCATTTTGACTTAATTCGACTAACTTAGGGCGATATTAAAAAATCTCGCCCATGGGCGAAACATATGTTGGCCCATGGGCGAGAATGTAGCGTTTCGATCAGAATTCATGTTTTGGAGGTTGTAAATGAATGGGTGTATGTTTATAAGCATCATGACACAAATTTCAACTCATTTTGACTTAATTCGACTAACTTAGAGCGATATTAAAAAATCTCGCCCATGGGCGAAACATATGTTGGCCCATGGGCGAGAATATTTCCTTTTACTCAAAATACATGTTTTCCCATGTTTTGGATGTTGTAAATGAATGAGTGTATGTTTATAAGCATCATGACACAAATTTCAACTCATTTTGACTTAATTCGACTAACTTGGGGCCCATGGGCGAAAAACATTTTGGCCCATGGGCGAGAATATTTCCTTTTACTCAAAATACATGTTTTTCCATGTTTTGGATGTTGTAAATGAATGAGTGTATGTTTATAAGCATCATGTCACAAATTTCAACTCCTTTTGACTTAAATCGACTAACTTAGGGCGATATTAAAAAATCTCGCCCATGGGCGAAAATATGTTGGCCCATGGGCGAGAATGTTTAATTTCGATCAGAATTCATGTTTTGGAGGTTATAAATGAATGAGTGTATATTTATAAGCATCATGTCACAAATTTCAACTCATTTTGACTTAATTTGACTAACTTAGAGCGATATTAAAAAATCTCGCCCATGGGCGAAAAACATTTTGGCCCATGGGCGAGAATATTTCCTTTTACTCAAAATACATGTTTTTCCATTTTTTGAAGTTTGTAAATGAATGAGTGTATGTTTATAAGCATCATGTCACAAATTTCAACTCCTTTTGACTTAATTCGACTAACTTAGAGCGATATTAAAAAATCTCGCCCATGGGCGAAAATATGTTGGCCCATGGGCGAGAATGTTTAATTTCGATCAGAATTCATGTTTTGGAGGTTATAAATGAATGAGTGTATATTTATAAGCATCATGACACAAATTTCAACTCATTTTGACTTAATTTGACTTAATCCATTTTCAACTCTTGTTCTCTTAAAAGTGGCTTTCTATCAGCACATCCCAATCCGACCATCTGTCATTAATTCCCCGCATGAGCTATCAGTTGCATTGAAAGCTCTCGCCTATTGTTTCGTTACTTAATTGTTTCACGGATAGGTATGTACAGCAAGGAGAGTTCTATATGATATCATTTGCTTGATAACGGTGTTAGTAGCTACACCGAAACGTCCCTCATATCATATTAAAGAAGGTGTATATCCATAGAACTCTCCTTGTGGTTCATCACACCACCTTCTAAATGCCACTTAAACATGTGATAGGTATGTAGTCACTCCAAATTCACCATATGTGCGTGACTGTCCTCTCCGACGTCCGCGCCCACCTCTCAACCTAGCAATCTCGATCCGCTTTCTGCTCACTATCAAGCCATCTATAACTTCCCCTCTCTCTCCTACCACCTGTCTTCTCAGAGGTCCGCGCGCCTCTCTTTTCCTTCATTATTTCACACCAACTCTACCTGCCAACAACTACTGTCTCCTCCGAGGTCCGCGCGCCTCCAGCCACCACCGACTCCCGCCGCCTCTCAGCACCAACCATAACAAACTCCACGGTCAAGGCTTCCCATAGCCCCTCAATTACTACACTCGCTCAGCCTGCCTTGCCCCCCTCAATGCTCCCATACCACCCCTTCACCCCACCCACTCTAGAAGGACTTACATGGTCCCTTCATACGGTGGCGGTTGGGCACAAATTTAGCCATCACTTAAAAACACAAGTATCCTACTATTATAAACCTGGTATATCTAAATTTACTTCAAATGTTGTGAGACTTACGTGCCCTCTCAAGAAGACAAAACTGTGAAACCCGTGAAGGTCCGGGTTAGAATTGGCCTTCAATAACCCATGCTTATCGTAAGAGGTGACCAACGGGATCGGGTGGTCAGGCTCGCTGGCTTGGTTGACACGTGTCATCGGTTCCCGGTCGTGCCGAACCCGTGAAGATCCGGGTTAGAATTGATCTTCAGTAACCCATGCTTGTCGTAAGAGGCGACTAACGAGATCGGGTGGTCAGGCTCACTGGCTTGGTTGACACGTGTCATCGGTTCCCGGTCGTGCCGAACCCGTGAAGATCCGGGTTAGAATTGATCTTCAGTAACCCATGCTTGTCGTACGAGGCGACTAACGGGATCGGGTGGTCAGGCTTGCTGACTTGGTTGACACATGTCATCGGTTCCCAATTGCGCTGATCGATGCTCATGCTGTTGATCACTGGATTGTCTGGTCCAGGCTCGATTATTTAGAGACCGCTGCGATATAGTTGGAATATTGCTGAGTGCAGCCTAAAACTAAACTCACTCATCCAACTGCTCAAATCGATGCTCAATTTGTTGATCACTGGATCGTCTGGTCCAGACTCGAATATTTACAGACAGCCGCCATATAGCTGGAATATTGCTGAGTGCAGCCTAAAACTAAACTCACTCGCTCACTCACTCCAAACTGTGAAAATTAAGAACACCTCTAGCTACCAACAATGTCAACAAGAACATAATGGAGTCCCTACATCAATACATCTTCAAGACTAAACGAATTGATTAATTATTCTAGACCAATATCTGTACACAAATAATTAAATGTAACTGCAAGTTCAAGGTTCATAAGCACGTCCATTGCACATTTACCCTACCTCATGTGATAATATCTATCTCTGATTGATTCACGTGACCTTGAACAAATGGTGGACGGAAAAAAAGTCATAGGAAAAAAGTCATTGAAGAAAGGACATAGAAAAAATAACTATCATAAAACATCATGTTCTCCAGTTATTTACTGTGTTTATACTATTTCACTTTCAAGTTAATTATTCCTTTAGTGTGACGCTGTAAGCAATTGGATCTTATCAAAACAGTAGAAATGAACAGATTATTATTGTGGGATTGTGGGATTAAAAGTCACAAGTCACATGATTGTTTGTTTAACTAGCTTTGAGCTTGACGATATCACACCGATTAATGAACTCATGGGATTATCAGTTAATGCTTTTACTCAAATGGCTTCCTTCTAGCAGCTAATATACGACCCCCCCCTGGCCGTAAGACTGTGATCCAACCTCTTCACGGCATTGGCTGGAACATTCGGTTAAATAAAATATGCAAGGACAACTGACTGATGTAGTGCTGTTGCAGATGAAAGTGTTATGATGACTTTTTTTGTTGATGTCATGTATTTTACTTGAATGATAACATTAATTTTATATGTTAGGTTCAAATGTGGTAGTGCTGTTGATGATAATATTGTTATGACTTGTTAAATAAATACCTTATCAATACTGACCTTTTCTGAGTTTATGACTATTTCGCTATGACTTTTTTTCCTACCCAAATCTTTTACTTTTTTCCATGACTTTTTTCTACAACCAAACAAATTACAATGTATGCCTGGTGCACGGTTGTGCACTGCTTGGGTGGTGTTGTACAAATCATCAGGCAGAATAAATCATTTATATCCCGCCCCATGGAAAAAAACGGTATCTTCCCATAAGATAGACCTCCCAAAAGACAGACCGCTTAAAACAGCACATTTTATGGTTGGTTGCATAAGGCTTAATGAAGCTGTACCCTTGAAAATATGCATCCACGGCAGTCAGTGAACCGTGAAGCAGTGGTTCAAATCGACTAGTCAGTACCATGTTAGTGAAATATATGACTGAATTTCATGCTATATTTACATGAAGAGAGATTTAAGATATTTTTGCCTAAGGTTATGTATTTATATGGTTTTATAAAAATCTTTCTATGATGTATATTTTGACCCTCTAGATAACAGCGTCCCATAAGCCTGTTAAGGCTGGATGTATGTAAATCATTATGCGTTTATTTTATATGTATTTTATATCTTGTTTACATACATGGGACACTTTAATAAACTATGTCTATCTGTCTGTCTGTCTTTAAACATTCGTCAAGATAAATTCTGTTCACTATTGTGATAACGTGCGTCCCGTTTTATCCACCTAGCCGAAGGCGTCAATGACAGTTTGCTACTACTTATGATAGGAATTAATCTGACGTTTTTGTGTATCCAGTTCTTGTGTATTCTGTTATATTATACATGTGCCGGTGAGGTATTAATAAAAGCAATGTTTTGCTTGTTTACCAAACCAGATTCACTGAGAATATAAATATGTTTAAACCATATGTTCAAAACTGAAATACAATATGAACATGCACACAATAGCAAAATTGAAAGGCACATCTTGCCAAACAAGGTTTTCAAGAGAATATACACATAAATGTGCACGTCTTGAGAAAGGTCAAAGTTCCTATTCCTATCTCAGTAAACAGGGTTGTTCAATCACACATATAAACACATCAATTTTGCATGACAAATAAGTTAATGCACAAAAGAGAATTTAACACCATTTCGACACCTTATAATACAATCAATTCGAGATTTCCTTAGAATGTACGATATTTGGCTGCGCGATAAGCGCAGTCAGTCTTTTAAAAACACCCTCACGAGCACCTGTACATCTCACACCTAGCCCAGGGTGATCAACGGATTGTATATATTTGGAAAGCAAAATACACTTGAAAGTCGTGGCTGTTTAACTCCAAATACACAAGACCAGGGATGGGACACAACGGCGCAAATTGTCGCAGGCGCTTTGCGGAAATTACGTAACTGAACGCGGAGATACACTAAACGTCATCGTTCCGCTCCGTGACCTCGTCTTTGCGAGCTACACTGTAATAATCAACTGAGGTGAAACTCAGAATGATGAAATTGGAAATGAGGAAGAAACCAGCTAAATCAACATGTGGATGACAACACAATAACTTGAAAATCGCGCATGAATTCGTATGACAATGCAATATCTGTTGAGACCATGATAATTTGAACAACAGAGAAAGTTATATGGATATACAACTTCTTTATTATAATGTAAGCGGCGTTTCGGCGGTGTACCCCCAACAGGCAGCAGGGGTTACCTGGGATAAGAGGACACACATGAATGAGTGTGCAGGGCAGGTTGTTCCGTGTGTAATATGGTCCAGGGTATTTTGGCTGCCCATAAAATTGACGCTGTGACTTCATTCATTCATTTATTTCAATATACATATCATCATCATCATCATCATCAATCTCATCAACAGTATTATGAAATACAACCATTAGGCAATATTAGCACTACCATCATGATACAAACATACATTATTACAAAATATCACTTTATACACAATATCACAAGCATACATCATTATTCATAGTCCCACAAGGTGAGACACACCGTAAGCAAGTGGAGTCTCGACACCATCTTGCAACAGTCTATCCTAGCCGTTCTTCAAGCTGGCGATATTTGTTTTTCTTAGGTTTCACACAACCACCACCCTGGAACTGCATCAATGTTATTTCTGTGAAGTTCCTTATCAGATTGATATGTCAACGAGATAAGTGATGTGTTCAGTTTAAACATAACACCAATCATTAATTTAATCACTCACTCGTGTTAGTGTCAGTTCAGGTGAACTCTGTTCACGAGCTCAGCGCAGTGGTAAGGTGAACCGTAATCCCATAAACCCAGTGAGGCATGAAGTCCCACATAGCCTAATGAACGGTACCTACCTAATTGAATAATTTTAGGCCTCGTGGGACGACACTAAAAGTGTATCACCTGTTGTTTCAAGAGATTAGCATGGTTCAGTGACTTGAAACCTTTGAAAAATATCTGCTGGCAAACTGGGGACACCCCGTTTCGGCGTAGCTGCTAAAACCGTTATCAAGCAAGTGATGTCTACTGGGTAGACCCGTAAGTTAGACCAGAGACCATATAATAGATCTATTATATGGTCTCTGGTTAGAGGCTACTGGGTCGAGGTAAAAATCCTTGGATGTTTGATGTTGTGATGACGGTGTTGTTTTAAGGGAATAGGACACTAGCTTTCTACCAAATGTAAAATGTGTGTTAAATCAGCTCACCCAGGAAACGAAATAAGACACGTGTACCAGAATGTGAGTGAATTTGTAAGTTATGGCAAATGCACAATTAGACTCCAAAGTTTTCCCTACATTTCGTGGTGGAAGATACCTTTGTGTAAATGGTTATATGTTCATAGTGAAAAAGAGGAAAAGGGAAGAATGGATCTCGTGCAAATGCATGCAGAAAGACTGCATACGGATCAACACTCTCAACTGTCTTAACGACATAGTTTCTAAAATGCCAAGAGACCACAACCACGGACCTGTACATAACGAAGTCAAGGTAAATCTTTTCGACTGTAGCAAAATATTGACAATTTTTAAAAAAGGTAAAAGCAAACTCAATCTTGAATATATTGTGTATTCCTCATTGCCTAATGTAAAGACTACATATTAATACTATGGATATTTTAATGTATAGTTTAAACATGTTTTCTTCAAGTAGTCATGACGGGATTGGCAAACAAACATAAACATGCATGTCAAAGCCGCTCCAGAACAATAATACAATTACATAGATAGTGATGTACACTGTGTGCAAAACATAATCAGTTAGACGTCCGATCAGTTAGACGTCCCAGACACGTCAAATCAACAAAAGTTATGGTTGGTTGCACACAGGTACACTGCACTGTTAACTTTATTGGGTAATGGATTGATCCAAAGTTATGTGCTTAAGAATATATTAAGCGATCTAATTAATAGGGCTGTAATGATGCATCAAACTATCGATGAATTGCAATTATTCCGAAAGCAATTAATCGATGGTAGAAATGAAAAACTATCGATGCATCGATAGTATGTGTGACTATCGATAGTTAAGTGATGGTTATTTATTCTTATTAAATATATGTGTTGTTTTTATTTTTAATCGTTTAGGTGCAAACTTGCAGCTTCATTTAGTTTATGTTTTAACTGTTTACTCGATCTTGGTTTCAAGTTTCTTGTCAGTTATTCATAGGGGGAGCAGAGGAAGCCCAACAACCCGTCGTATCCACCTCTGTACCTCTGGGAGTAACTCAATTAGTTACATGGGAAATCTATAATCCTGTTTTGATCAAAGTGAACATTATGAACACAAACTGTGAGAAGCCGAAGTCAATAAACATTAGTATTTTGATCAAAGTATTTCTGCACAAAAGTAACAAACTCATAATTAGTGTTAAAATATACCACTAACCACTAATATGAAAACATCTCGTTAGTCTATGGGATAGGTCTATTACGTCAGTGGGTAAAACTAGGTTTGTAATCACAGTCACGCCTGATTGATCCAAAGTTGTCTGATAATTGGCGTGTCTGACAAATGGGATGTCTAACTTATGAGAGCTAAAAAGCATACATGGAATTGGAGACCCCCTTCTTCATCTCGGTTAAATGTGTGTTTAGCATTAATAAATCCTAAATAAAACCCAACTTGCTTATATATACAGGATGTACAGGAGGACTGCAGCTGTCACAATGGATTGACATGAGAGTGACGATGAGAGCTATCGGGATAGGTTTGTATGTTGAGGTACACTATCTTCTTATAAGTTTTCATTACTATCAATGCATCCCGCTAATATATGATAACATTCATGATAACAGCACTCCATGTCCAGCTCGTTAAACAACATAATAAAAATACAATTATTATAATAAACTCACTCCCTAAAACCTCTGGCGAAGAATAGCCGTGACGGGCAGATGGGAATTACAAAGTAATTGATCACAAAATATTAAAACGAAACGTGCGAAACTGGGTAGGTACACCTCGCAAGTGTGGGGTTGCCCACGATAGAATTTATTCAACAATGAATACTATGACGACATACCGAATGTCACGTAGAATAAAAACACAGTTTTGATGCTTTTTTCCTTTGTGAGGAGGTTTGACAAGGCCTTTAGCTCCTGAGTGGTGACGTGTGACGTCCGAGGCAGGAAGTGACAGTGTATTGACTTCTTTCCTTAATTACCCAGTTGGGGCCCCCTAATTGACCTTTATTTGTTCTGAAGCAGCGTGGACTATTTATTTTATTTGGAAGTGGTTATTGGCAAATGTCAATAGGATTGACAAGACATATTTCAATACAGTTAAAGCTCTCACAATACTGTTTATGTTACAAGAATTACAAATTAAAAGTAATATTTCATATTCAACAATTTCTTAATTTTGACTGTTCCGACGTGTATGTTTTGATAATATATGTTCGTGCACGCATACCATTGACGAGCCACATTTCCATTTGCACTGAGTTATTTCGCATGTTGTACGTTAACAAATTAATAAATAAGATACTGTACTGGGTCTTATCTTGCCGTGATTTCTGAATCAATGTATCATTGAAGCAGTATGTCAGATACAGTTTCCAACACATGGTAGTACCTTTGCCTATACAATATCACGTCATACTGTAGTTAGATAACTTGTTCCATGGCATTACTTCTAATGTTTTAAGTGCCTAGTGACTACATATGATGATGATTATGAGTTTAACGTCGGCTTCTGGCTGTAGCCAATAACACCGACAGGGTAGGTGGGAGCTAAAATAATAATTAATATGTTCATAATAAGGGATAAACCACCATACCCCATAAATGTAAATGATGGGGTGTTAACCTAAGTGAATTTTGAATGAAAACGGCTACAAACATGATAATAAAAGAAGAGCCGTGATTAGGAAGGGAAAATAAAAAATAATGTAGTTTGATGTAATTAGATGAGAAGATATGGGAAATGACAGTGAAGTTTGTTATGGTTGGTGCTGAGAGGCGGCGGGAGTCGGTGGTGGCTGGAGGCGCGCGGACCTCGGAGGAGACAGTAGTTGTTGGGAGGTAGAGTTGGTGTGAAATAATGAAGGAAAGGAGAGGCGCGCGGACCTCTGAGAAGACAGGTGGTTAGAGAGAGGTGAAGTTATAGATGGCTTGATAGTGAGCAGAAAGCGGATCGAGATTGCTAGGTTGAGAGGTGGGCGCGGACGTCGGAGAGGACAGTCACGCACATATGGTGAATTTGGAGTGACTACATACCCATCCGTGAAACAATGAAGTAATGAAACAATAGGCGAGAGCTTTCAATACAACTGATAGCTCATGACAGGTAATAAATGACGGATGGTCGGATTGGGATGTGCTGATAGTAATAGCCTGGGAAAGCCACTTTAAAGAAAAAAAAGAGTTGAAAATGGTTTGGCTCAACCGGCAATGGGTATGGTTGAGTGATCGTGTGAATGTAAGGTTTCCCGGCAATGCGCTATTAGCTAATCCATGTTACCGTAAGTAGTATACTGGGGGCCTTTATAGGGTCAAAATCTATTTTTAGCTATGGGGCTTTATAGGGTCAAAATCTATATTTAGACCATGACTCATGTGAACACCTGGTGTGTCTATTTTTAGAATAATATAAAGTCCCCGAACAGTCTTCATACACAGTTTCAGACACTACACCTAGTGATTACACATTATACTACCAGTGTTCCTTTTGCAACCCTAGTGACTACAGTTACTGGGTTTAAAAGCTATTCTTGGTTTAGACGCTGTACTGTGCGGACGTGTTGCCATTGGTCTGGGATATCATGGATGTGTGTGGACATTACCCATTCGACAAGACACTCGATTGCTGTGCAATCAAGACTGAATGGACTTCATTCCAGAAAAGACTCGATTCGTTTAAAGACTGGCCAGTGCAGATGAAACAGAGTCCTGGTCACATGGCTCAAGCAGGATTTGTGTACTTAATCAGAGGGACGTTTGCAAAGTGTTTTCAATGTGGTCTCATTCTCAAGAACTGGGAAGTAGATGATGATCCCTGTGCCGAACATGAAAAATGGTCTCCCAGATTGTCCGTATTTGGCCCTGGTGGGAGTACCTCGGAAAGAGGTGACCCGTTAAGGGGGTAGTCATGTGGATTTGCAACCAAGAGTGTGATGTCAAATGTGTGACTATTGGAAATAAATCAATGTTAAGAGTATGTCTGCCTTGGTTGTCTATGTATAGTATAAATAGAGGTTGACTCAATACTAATCTCACTGAGATCCCAACCGCGATGATAAGAGTTTGTTTGCTTGAAATAGTATGGCTAGGTACGTGTTGAAGCATTATGAATTTTTTTAAAGGTTCATGCTAATGTTTCAAGACATTGAGGAGATTCGACAAGACATCTTAGAAAATGAACAGAGAACAGATTCTTGCCATCAATGGTATTATCAATAGGTTATTAAAGGGAAGATTACCAGTAACTCGATATGAAAGGCGTCGTTTCCTGAGGAAAAATGATAGAAATAACTATCTAGTGGTGTTACGAAGATTAGTTCACCCCTGTGGACGACAGACAGTAGGTGGAAGAGGCTTTTGCCAGTAACATGCCAATCGTAGCATTTGTTTTGAAACCACAGTTTGTCAATGCACTTTAGAGATGAGGCCATTCAAAATGCCTGGTTGTTTGACAGAGCATTGGGTTAGTATGTTTGGTACACCCGGTTTAGTTTGTCATAGTAGTGCATCCAGAACCATCCTGGCAGCGATGTTGAAAGCTATACCAAGGTCAATGAAGATATCTATATAACAGGCCACAAGGGCTATCTAGCTTCATTTAGCCGTGGACCAGGTGACAGTGACGCATCACCTCAGGCCGTTTTCATCATGAATAATCGATGATACAAACTCGTACCGGATGCTGAAAAATGGACACGATATTACATGCTCAGGGCTGAAGGGAAAGGAGACCCTTATCATTCTATAACACGTGGAGGAGAAAAATCTGCCATGTTGTCTGTCGATCGATATTTGGAACTGTATGATCCAGAGTGGAAGAAAGACAAACAAAACCAGAAACCACAAGAGCAACCTTAAGATTAATTTCGTTACCCCTACTCAACAAGTGGTTGAACAAGCTAAAGCCAGGTTGATAGAGAGAAAGGGAAAGTGCCATCAATACGGAAAACACAAAGCGAATGAAAAAAATATATTTTAAATAGAGACGAAAGGCTAAATGTATCATTTGTAGTAGGACTGTTGACGTGTGAACATCATTATGCATCCCTGTCCCATATGCTCCAAACAATATGTTTGGGCTCATGACTTGTCCCGTCATATTCGAACAAAACATCCAAAGATATCAAGCAGCAAGCAGCAGCAGCAGCAGCCGTCACCACCCCTCTCCTCCTCCTCCTCCTCCTCCACAGCAGCAGCAGCAGCAGCAGCAGCAGCAACAGCAGCAGCAGCAGCAACAACCACATTCATCAGAAAAGTATTACCCAGTCATTGGAAGAATGTAGACTGATTCACTTCCCTTCACCATGATCGTCTCAGGGCCAACCTCCTGTGGGAAAACCTACTTAGTGAAACAGATTCTAGAAAGGATGAACATTAAACCTTATCCTGAACGTATTATATGGCTCTACAAACGATGGCAGCCCTTGTATAATGCCATTCAAACCCATGTTTATCCCTATGTGGAATTTCATCAAGGCATTCCTTCTGATCTCGAAAGGATGCATTTCTGGACCCCTGTGTGGTGAACGTGGTTATCCTCGATGACTTAATGTCGACTGCCAGCAAAGATCCACGCATTACAGATCTGTTTACGGAGGAAGTCATCATCGTAATCTCTCAGTGATCGCCTTGAACCAGAATTTGTATTTCAGTAAGGATCCCACACAACGAAGAAACTGTCATTATCTGCTTCTGTTCCAACAACCCTATCGATCAACAACCCATCACATGACTTTGGCGCAGGCAAATGTATCCAGGTAAGCGCAGACCATTTCATGGAGCCGTTTCAAAGGGCTACCCAGAAGCCTCTTATGGCTACTTGTTGGTTGATCTAAAACCCCAAACACCTCCCCATAGACGACTTTGTCCCAATGCATTCAGTTTAAAAAGGACACCTCCAAGCCCAGGACAAATCAGTCCGAGTTAGATGTTCAGCGTGAGCAGACGTGTGAAGAAAACCTCTCAACCATGCCAACTTGTGATGCCTGTGGACTCGTGTTTCAAAGATGTGCAAGATTTGCAAAAACACAGAAGAAACTGGTGTCCCGAAAAGTCTTCAGTGGGTCCTCCTGGGATACCCAGAAGTGAAAAGGCAGTGGGAGGAAGACAACAACTTCTCACCTGTGAAGAGACCACGTCCTCTGGTGGATTGTGACTATTGTGGTCAAGTGTTTAGCACTAACCATAACTTACAAAGACATTTACACGATAAACAATGTCCTGAAATGGAAAATGAGGACGATGATGTTGAATCACTAAGCGATGTCACACACAACAGGAAAAATAAGATGGTTGATCTCGAAGAGCAAGGTATAAGACAAATGTATTCACGTACGCGTGAGCTGAATAAAGACTTTTTGGATGAGAAACGACAGCTGTACATGAAAAAGAGGTTTAAACGAAGACATGATTCAAGCCAAACTGAACAAATTGATCTGGAGCACGTTTAAAGAGACGTATGCCGATTTATTACTTATCTGTACCATATGCAGGATGGTCCAAAGACACAAGGAATACTGAAACGAGTAAAGACACAAATAATATGTATCATGAAGTGATTTCAAAATTGTACCAATATAAGTCTTGGGTCGAAGGCATGACCGAAGATGAAGACATAACATCTGATGAAGAGAGTGAAGGACAGGTGGATGATGCTGAAGGGTAATAAGACAACAGATGTAAAGTAGGCATTTGGGAGAGCTCCTATCCTAATGTCTACTCATTTGAAACAGACTAATAAAACAATGAAATCTGTATATCTCTCTTGTTTCTTAATGTATTTGTGGTAGCTCTGGGTTACCCTTCAGTAACCCATGCTTGTCATAAGAGAGGCGACTAAGGGGATCGAGTGGTCAGGCTCGCTGGTTGACACATGGCACATGGTGTAGAATGACGCTCATGCTGTTGATCACTGGATTGTCTGGGCAATTGTGTACAGACCACCGCCACAGAGCTGATGAGAGTGTACTAAACTCACTGAATGTATTATTGCTGTAGGATTGACATAAAACAACTGTTGTACAATTCTTGGTTTTTTATAATACCAATTTCAACCCTATTTCACTGAATCCACGAAAATGTTTAACCTCCTCATACTATTATCAGACATACAAGTTTCCAGTTTAATCGTCATTCTTGTTGATTGAATACAAGATAACAACTGTTTCAGTTCATGGTATTGAAGATAACAACTGTTACAGTTCATTGTATTGAATACAACAACAATTTTAATGATCTGTAATGAATATATTTATATATATACATATATATATAAACGGTTTATAAATACATAAGCTATTACAAAGGTCACTAGTGTTGTAAAGCCGGTTTGGACATGTAGCCGGTTTGGACATGTAGCCAATTTGAGTCAGAACCGTTTGCGAACCGGTTTGATAGACCCGTTGCGATCAGTTTGACAGAACCGGTTTTAGGTAGGGGCTGTTGGCGCCAATCTTGAATGCTCTTTGTTCACTGCCATGTGCAGCCGGCATGTTGTGCTGTGCGTGTTTAGGTATTCTGGCGGTTTCATGACCGTTTTAAAACAGCACACAGTAGGTGTGGAATTTATGTGATGGATCATTTCTCTATTCTAATTTGTGAGTATTTTTGCGTATAAAACGTATTTGTGTGAATAATGTTGTTGACGACAGTATCGTGAGTACACATGTTAACAATGCAGAGTACATCTACACACACTAACATTGTTTTATGTAAGCTGTAGTTTAGAAAAACGATGAATCTAGGAAAGGTTCTGATTATGATTGGACTGTGTTTATTGTGTTGGGATTTAAAGATTCATGGCATATAGGAGTCATGTCAACTTTCTATCGATCGTATCCTGTATTATTGTATCGGGCTGTGTTTATTCATGTGATTTGTAGTGTGAGTTTTTTAAAGTAGGCTCATGGCATATGTGAGTCATGTGTAATCAATTTTCTATAGGTTGTATTCTGTGTGGGCTGTATTTATTCATATGATGATTATGTGGGATTTTAAAAGTAAGTTCATGGTGACTCGTTCTTCATGAGGATATTTTGGTGAGAAGCATGCTGTGAGTGATTTCGCGATGAGTTTCAACATTATACTCAGTTTTTTCATCGGCAGGCATGGCTAGGACTTTGTTATTTGTTTAAATCTATATATATTTATCATTTTGTTTCAAAATGGCGGCGGGGACGCGATCTATGACCTGGTTTCTTCAATGGGCGTGAAGGCCGTCATGCTTCTCAGTTCATTGAACGTAGGAGAGAGCAATGTTATGGCAGAATGAACATGGCACACCTCACACTCGGAGGCTGTGGCAAATTAAAAGAAAGTATTAACATGGACACTCGGTAACATGTATTTGAAGTTATTTTATTTTTTCACTCCATTATACGCTTGTTTTCTTAATCTTCATGCTTGGTTGGGAGAGGATTCCTTCCCATAAACATAGCTTTGAATGGCTGTAGGTCGGACTTACGGGTGGGCAAATGAGTCATTCATTGTTGGAGTACAGTATGAATCAATCTGTTTCTTCACATGAATGGGTTACTTGTTCCAACCCTCTAAACATCTAAGATTTACCACCACTGTTTGCCTCAACAATGGATATGATGAACAGAGGTGAGTTGACTTCATGTACACTTTATCACCAACACTCGTTCAATCTGATGATGATGTAAAATCTTAATCTGTGTTACGATGTATTCTGTGTTACAATGTAAGGACTGAAGGTAGGACGTTGTATGCATTTGAATTTCACATTTTAATAGTTATAGTTAGTCAGACGGGAATTGATACTGCGATAATGGGCGCTCGCTTTGAGATTAAAGAGAAATATACTGGTAGTATAATGTGTAGTGACTCTATTGTATAAGATGTTTTGTAATCCAGTGAGAAATATACACAATGTTTAATTACTCCAGAGATGTGTAGTTGAGAGGCTGATGAAAATATAAACCCAGTAGACAGTATAATCCAAGGTTGATTAGTAATCCAGTGCACACAGTATAATCCAATGAGAAATACACTGGTATATCCACAATGTGTGAAATCACTTGAATGTATATCCACTAGTGACTTCAGAGACTGAGTATGACATGAAGCTGTTTGGTGGGGCTTATATACCAGAGTCTAAAAAATAGGTTGTGGGAAAACCCATGTCCAACATGAGTCATGGTCTAAATATAGACTCTTAAAAAATAGACACAGCAGGTGTTCACATGAGTCATGGTCTAAATATAGATTTTGACCCTATAAAGCCCCATAGCTAAAATAGATTTTGACCCTATAAAGGCCCCTATACTACTACCGTAAATAATGCAGATTTTTAAATATCGCTCTAAATAAGCCGATTTAAGTCAAAATGAATTGAAATTTGTGTCAAGATGTTTATAAACATACGCTCATTCATTTACAACCTTCAAAACATGGAAAAACATGTATTTTGAGTAAAAGGATATATTCTCGCCCATGGGCGAGATTTTTTAATATCGCTCTAAGTTAGTCGAATTAAGTCAAAATGAGTTGAAATTTGTGTCATGATGCTTATAAACATACAACCATTCATTTACAACATCCAAAACATGGAAAACATGTATTTTGAGTAAAGGAAATATTCTCGCCCATGGGCCAAAATATTTTTCGCCCATGGGCGAGATTTTTTAATATCGCCCTAAGTTAGTCGATTTAAGTCAAAAGGAGTTGAAATTTGTGACATGATGCTTATAAACATACACCCATTCATTTACAACATCCAAAACATGGAAAAACATGTTTTGAGCGAAAAGGAAATATTCTCGCCCATGGGCCAACATATTTTCGCCCATGGGCGAGGTTTTTATTTTTCGCCCATATCGTTCTAAGTTAGTCGATTTAAGTCAAAAGGAGTTGAAATTTGTGACATGATGCTTATAAACATACACTCATTCATTTACAACATCAAAACATGGGAAAACATGTATTTTGAGTAAAAGTAAATATTCTTGCCCATGGGTCAAAATGTTTTTCGCCCATGGGCGAGATTTTTTAATATCGCTCTAAGTTAGTCGAATTAAGTCAAAATGAGTTGAAATTTGTGTCATGATGCTTATAAACATACACTCATTCATTTACAACATCCAAAACATGGGAAAACATGTATTTTGAGTAAAAGTAAATATTCTCGCCCATGGGCCAACATATGTTTCGCCCATGGGCGAGATTTGTTAATATCGCTCTAAGTTAGTCGAATTAAGTCAAAATGAGTTGAAATTTGTGTCATGATGCTTATAAACATACACTCATTCATTTACAACCTCCAAAACATGAATTTTGAGCGAAATTAAACATTCTCGCCCATGGGCTAAAATGTTTTTCGCCCATGGGCGAGATTTTTTAATATCGTTCTAAGTTAGTCGATTTAAGTCAAAATGAGTTGAAATTTGTGACATGATGCTTATAAACATACACTCATTCATTTACAACCTTCAAAACATGGAAAAACATGTATTTTGAGTAAAAGGAAATATTCTCGCCCATGGGCCAACATATATTTTCGCCCATGGGCGAGATTTTTAATATCGCTCTAAGTTAGTCGAATTAAGTCAAAATGAGTTGAAATTTGTGTCATGATGCTTATAAACATACATTCATTCATTTATAACCTCCAAAACATGAATTCTGATCGAAATTAAACATTCTCGCCCATGGGCCAACATATTTTTCGCCCATGGGCGAGATTTTTTAATATCGCTCTAATTTAATCGATTTAAGTCAATATGAGTTGAAATTTGTGACATGATGCTTATAAACATACACTCATTCATTTACAACCTCCAAAACATGAATTCTGATCGAAATTAAACATTCTCGCCCATGGGCCGGCCCATGGAGCCACTGTTCAAATCCATGGGCAGGCCCATGGGCGAGCGAGTTTAAATTTAAAGTCCCAAGTTGAAAAACTGAAGACAAAAATAACTGCCAAACGGTACATTTTAAGGGGAATATCTTCACCTCGGTGGGCATCTGTGTGATTGTTTTGTAAGCGATTCGGAGCACTGGTTTAGGAGGTTTGTTTGGTACAAAAATCGGCGGAATAAATAATAATGTTGGGATGTTGGGGGTGCAAGGATCAACTTCTTGTACAAAAAATGATTTTGGAAGAGGCTAAGACATATCACCGCAACCTCTCCATGTGCTGGATTGACTACAAAAAAGCATATGACTGTCCTTCATGAGTGGATTCTGAAGTCTCTTCATTGTATTGACCTCTCGGAGCGACTACTTGATTTACTCAAGTCTTTAATGAGTTGCTGGTCGACTCAACTTGAGATGTACTCGCAAGGGTAGTTGCAGACTTCGGAATCTATTCCAATCAGAAGGGGAATTTTCCATTGGGACTCCTTCAGTCCTTTGCTTTTTTGTTTGTCTCTAAATCCTTTGAGCTTTACCATCCCGGACCTCCTCAGCACAGATCCCCAACACCGCTTACTCATCTCCTTTATATGGATGACATCGACCTCCTTGCCAAAGAAGATACCAATTTGAAAGAACAGGTTCTCCTTATCGAGTCCTTTTCTAATGATATTAGCATGACATTTGGATTCGACAAATGTAATACTCTTCATTTAAAAGTGGCAAGGTAGTTAATGGTGGATCGGTCCAAGTTACAGGAGAGGAGAAGTTATTGAGCATCTTGTGGAAGATCAGGCCTACACCTATCTTGGAATGCAAGTTCGAGACAAGCTCCAGAGTGCCGAAATTCAAGACAAACTTCGGGCCGAGCACAAATCTCGCTAAAAAGAAAATCTGGAGCTCTGAGCTAAATGCTCGAAACAAGGTCAAGGCCACCAATACTTTTGCTATGCCAGTCCTCTCCTATTCCTTTGGAGTAGTTGATTGGACAAAACAAGACATTCAGAGTCTTGACCGCCTGACCAGAAGGATCATGTCTGATAACAGAGCCCACTACCCTCGTTCCTCTCCCAACCGTTTATACATGCCAATCAATTCTGGAGGTCGGGGTTTGATTACTGTGGAGGCTCTTCATGATAGAATTTTTTGTGTACTTTTGCACATATTTATTTATCGGATGATCCTCTGGTGATGCATGTCAAGACTCATGATGAAAGCAAGCATTTCACAGCTATTTTAAGCGTGCCAAGGTTGTTGAGGTTGATTTTGCTGATGGCGATGTACTGCTGGACGGTACAGCGATGGGAGTAAACCAGGTGAAGTCCTTCACCAAGTCTTCCCAGAGTTGGTCTTTTGTGGAGAAGCTTTCTGAGAAGCCATTGCATAGTGTGTACATGCAGTGTGTGGAACAGAATAGCAATCCCACCGACTCCTTCGCCTGGATGAAGTCGGCTGGTCTCAAATGTGAAACTGAGGGCTGCTCAGGACCAGTCACTTCCCCACTAAATATCCCTTAAAGAGAATATTAACTCTTTGCAATTCGAAAACACCTTGTCAGTGGATGTCCTTCCTTGGCACAAACAGCATATCTTTAAACGACATGATGGCATGGCTCGCTGCTTTACTACCGTCTCTGACACATGCCTGTGGCTTTGACTCCGAGGTCCATCCATGGTACGACCCTGAACATGTCCAGGGCGTCATGGAAAATGATGCTTTCAAACTTCTGTGGAATAGGCCCATATACAGCCTCAGAAGAATTCCAGCCAACAAACCTGATTTTGTCCTTTTTGATAAAGCCAATGAATTTATATATATCATTGAATTTTCTGTCCCTTTTCACAACAATGTGATTGGCAAGATTCAGGAAAAGCATACTAAGTATGCGGAACTCGCCTTTGAAATGTCTCGCTTGCATCCCAAGTACATTGTCGTCAGGCTCCCCATTGTTCTCGGTGCCCTTGGTTTGGTAAAATCCTGCTCTCTTGGCGCAGATAAGGAGAGTGCCGGGTTCTCCACCGGGAGTACAGCCCTTCTGACACTCAGGGTAATGCAAAGCCTGCAGTGTTGGGGAGCCTTCATAATCTCCGGAAAGTTCTTGGTGGGTTCGACTAGGCAGTATTTCCTGAGAGAAGTCCCTTTGCTGCGTGTAGAGGGGGCGATGGCCCTGAGCTGATGATGAGCCTCACAAGCCTGACTGTGCCAGGATCACCCAACCCTCTGTGCTTCATACAATCTTTAATCTGTAAAATAATAATAATAATCCGAACGATTACAATAGGTCTCCTGCCTAGAGGCAAAGAGCCCTAATGATCGAATCGAGGGTCAAATATCGAGGTCTGGGTGAATCATTTGCGGCCCTATGTTGTGTCTTACAATCTTTGATTATCAGACTGTGCAACAGGTACAAACAAACACCGCTCAGGCCTCCCAGGTCAAGTGTACAGGATCGTGTGATCCAATACCAGGCTCTACGAAATCAAGCTCAAACGGTTTATCCAACTTCTGCAAACTTTTAGGCTTCCTTATTTCGATCAGAGATATCGTCAACTAGCAGCATGTATCCACGCGCAAGGGACTCTTTATAACATTATCTTGCTAACAGTTGTCAATGATGCACTTCCTTTCTTGTTGTGTGGCGACGTCAGAATGAACGTCAAGCCTCTTGGCAGATTTTGAGTGGATCGGCTATGGTGAATGAATGAAGGAAGGAAGTTTTAATCCGCGGCTTTGGCAATATTCCAGCGGTATCATAGGGGAAAATCAGATTTGAGTTCACACATTGTACCAATGCGCAACTTATCAAACCTGCTTGAAGCACTGGGCTTCCCCAACTCCCCGGATCGGTCATGGCGTGGGATTGGAGTTGCATTGCTCCATTATGGCAGTACTATTGGGACAACACTGGCACCGTTTGTTATGTTTTTCATGGCGTCTTGGTCGACCTTTGTTTTCTCCCAGGGCGACAACACCGTGCTCACCGTGCACAAACCGCTGAGTCTCATCCCCAGCAACACAACGTTCGTAGTATGCAATAGCTTGGAGCATCCAGCCCAAGACCTTTCTTTTATGAACACGTCAGGGACTCGATGGAGAAATGCGCGTCAACGTCATAGACGTTGGCTGAATAAAGTGAGGTAGTGAGTTTGGTTTACGCCGCACTCAGCAATATTCCAGCTAAGGGCGGCGGTCTGGAAATAATCGAGTGTGGACACTAACAACCCAGTGATCAACAGCATAAGCATCGATCTAATTGGGAACCGATGACATGCGTCAACTAAGTCAGCGAGGCTGACCACTCGATCCTGTTAGTCGCCTCTTACGACAAGCTTGGGTTACTGAAGATCAATTCTAACCCGGATCTTCACAGATATGGCTGATTGAACCATAGCGCTGTAAGAAAAGTGGTACACACTCCTTCATATCGCTGACGGGTGATTCATACGCAGTTGGTGATTCATACGCAGTTGGTGATTCATACGCAGTTGGTGATTCATACGCATTTGGTGATTCATACGCAGTTGGTGATTCATACGCAGTTGGTGATTCATACGCAGTTGGTGATTCATACGCAGTTGGTGATTCATACGCAGTTGGTGATTCATATGCAGTACTGTTGGTGATTCATACGCAGTTGGTGATTCATACGCATTTGGTGATTCATACACAGTTGGCTTTGAGGACTGAAGTAATGATTGACAAATGATGGAGGAAATTAGGCACCACTCATCCAACAACGTCAAGGTTTTGATTTTCCATCTAACATCTATCGTAATTCAAGATTGAAGGCACTCAGAACATGTCCTTTCTTACGTCACTATCGCTTATAGATTCCTTGAATTCGTTCATTTGATCAAATATCTATGAACTAATATCTCTCTCACAACTGTGGGAAGTTGTAAAGTTATTGCATCACCTACTATTGATTCAAGTGACAGTAATTGAAAACAATGCATCCCGTGTAGGATATATGTGTAATGGGGCAGACACTGTAAAGCCTTCTGCTCCACTTCCCCGAAATTTCAAAGGGAACGTCGCATATTGTTTCTCGAAGCCTTCCTTGATGCGAAAATGGAAGCATTTCAATCTTTAGAGTAAAACTTTTCAGACCTTTCCGCGCGAACACCTGGTGTCATAAGAGCTGTTATTCAGTAGTCTGTTCAATGCATATAATTTACAAGGTATTTCGTTTCCCTTTAGGGGCGGTGGAAGTAAATTAGTGGATAAAAAAGCGTTCGCTCGTCCGCCAAAGACCAGGTTCGATTCCTACATGGGTACAAGGTGTGAAGCCCATTCCCAGTGACCCCTTTCTTGATATTGCTGGAATATTGCTAAAGAAGCGGTGTAAGAGCTCACTCCACACTTTTCCTTTACACCAAACGGAACTTGTTTCTGAAGATAGTCAAAACTAGATATTCTCTTGTACGGACAATCTATATTATATAGTGGGGAGGTGCAAATGTAGCCTAATGGTTAAGCGTCCGGTCGTCACGCTGAAGACCAAGGTTCGACTCCCCACAATTGTACAACGCGTGATGCCCATTTCTGGTGTCCCCGTCATTGATATTTCCTGGAATATTGCTAAAAGCGGCGTAAAACCATACTCACTAACACACTATATTATTGTGGAGGACAGTAGGTATAGAGTGGCGTTTCAAGAGCCTGTTTTGGGGGTGTGGATGCGGTTGCGTTACTTAATATGCAGGCTAACTCGGTAACATGCTAATGTATGCATGACGTCACAAGGTCAGGAAAGGTCAATGAAAGATGCAAGGTGTTTTTAATGCGGTCATGCTGAATACCCTTCAAGAGACGAGAAAACAAAAGCAAAAGTGTCATGAATGAACCAATCAGCATGGATTTCAAATGGTGCGCAATGACGAGACAGTCATGTCGCCCTTTATTCTCCTATAACGCTGGAATATGGTGAGAGTTCAAATAGCCCGCGCTCGCTGGAGCAATCGTACGACCTGTTTTTGATGAATGCGGGGTGTGTGTTGAAATTACATCATACTACAATAGAGACGGAGTTGTATCAGCATTTTATAAACGCCGGGTAATGTAGGAAATATGTACGTCTAGCTGGATCAAATTCATCCTGTACGGTACACAAATTGTACACCATGAAGAAAGTTAGACAAGCTGTTTGTAAAAGATAGATGGAACTCGCCCGCACACACACACATGTCTAGGGTCAGCATAACTCTGTGTATTTCCAGACCATCAGACTGTAAAGCAGTCATTGGTTTATCAGTCTACCAGTTAGAAGGAGAATGCCGAGTCAACGCCGCACGTCTAGTTTGATTCATATTTTGCAAACACCTCATAAACTAAGGCGTTTGGACGATAAGAAGCGCTGAATTTCCCTCTACCGTTAGAGGAGTTGTTAAACTTCGTGGACCCCCTGGACGGAAATCGTTAAAGGAATTGTATAAAGCATAGACTGTAGATAACCATTTCAACCTTAAAACTAGCATAGGGAAGGTGAACTGAACAGTACGAAGTGTGTTTCAAAACATGGACCTGCTGTTTAAACAATCTCGCCTTGAAGCAGCAGCGTATTGTGTAGAGTGACTGAACTGTTCACTTTAATTTTCCAAAAGTGAATCCTTCTGTCATTCGTAAGCCACAGCTTTGTATTGAACAGATTGATTTGAATCAATAAATGAAGATTTGGAGTGAACTGTTTTGTTTTGTCAGTTTTTTGCATAGAATATAATATTATTCATATACCTCGTTGATATGTGCTTGAAGTCCCTAGACAGACATCGACACACTTCACAGATATACGAACCTTCCATTCATACCAATACATTAGCAATGTAATGTAATCATTTAATTGTGAGTTTAAACGCGTGTTTCTACATGGATTTACCCTTACAAGGATGAGTGCATTTACCGCACCAAACTGCTACACCCTACTGTTATCAATGTGTAACTGTTTACAGTTCGATAGTCTGAAAATATGCAGAGTTATGTTGACCCTAGACATGTTATTGCGGGCGATTTCATCTATCTCTTTACAAACAGCTTGTCATGGTGTACAACTCGGCGTACACCGTACAGGATGACTTTGATTCAGCTGGACGAACATTTTCCTACATTTATCCGGTGTATATAATGTTGACACAACCCGTCTCTATTGTGGTATGATGTATATATTCAGTTTCAAAAAGTGTAGCAACACCCAATGAAACAGTCCAATAAACAGAAAGAAATGAGGGATAAGAATCACTGCATCGTTTTAAACTTTTTACTTTAACCAGTTTCGGTTACAAAACTGAAACAAACGAGTGT